>NC_057925.1:14879232-15180812 GCF_018873765.1 Telopea speciosissima | reverse complement strand
ATCTGTAATCTTAAACTAAATTAGAACAAAAACATGACCCCCAATAAATAAAAAAAGTTGTTCAATGATCTTGCACACTATGGACTTGAGAGTTTCAAAGCTAATGCATGAATATTACTAATAGTTTAGTGCACCCGCCTGTATGGTTGAAAATAAATTAATGCTATAATGTAACTTAAGGTTTGGACATACCTTGGTTGAGCCGTTCCCAAAGAGTTCAAAGTGATTCTTCCACAATACAGATGACACTGGAACAACAGAAAATCCAGAGGCAACTAACATCCCAATCCACAATCCATATCCAAATCCTCCAGACCACCATCCCTTGTTCCAGAAAAACGGAAATTCCTCAGGAATGGCAATGACAAAAATGTTACAAAATAAACATAACAGAACATCACCATGTACTTATGAAACTGTTATATCAACAATGACTATGAACACTTCTAAAGAAATTTTTTGACAACAGAACACTGGAAGGGGCAGGGGGAAGAATTGAAAGCGACTCACTTGATACCATAAATGGAAAGAATTATTGCATGTCAAAAAACCAGAGTGATTTTAGTACTCACAGCTATGAGCAAGAACTTTATATTTCTCAATAACACTTTGAGGTGACAATCTGGTTGCTAAAATTCTCCAGAGCATTTCTAAGTATATGAAAAAATGTAATTTCTATAGAACATAAAGGGGAACAACTCAGGGAGGTTCCACTCTGGTGGGACTATGACTGGGCAAAGAAGAAGAACAGGATTACAGGATAACAGAGAATTTATTCAAGACATCCTACACGTGATTGTGCTTCAGTTGGCCTACTGGACCGCAACTTTGGAGTCTGCAGGCCTTCCATCAGAGTACATTACCCAATATTTGTCAGAGGTTGCTTGATGGGCCCCATCTTCTGCTCTGTTTCTAAATGAGTGGTTTGCAGCAATAGTATGCCTCAAGAGAATGGTGGTGGAGGGGAATACAGAATTTATAGTTGGTTGGATTGCAGCAGGCTTTTGGAGTCATTGAAAGCTGTCCCATGCTATTAGAGACTTAATTCCCAACTTTGAAATTCTTGATCCAAAGAAAGAACATCAGCAAATCAAACAAGGAGCACACAGGGATGACATATTTATAACTATGTCTTAACCCCTACGCAGTCCTGTCTTCACACCTAAACTTTCTGTTTTCCTAGCTACATAGAGCACTGACACGTTTTCTACAACATCAACAAGTGATGTTGAATTTTAGACTTCATGGTATGTCATTATAATGGTTTCAAAATTGTTTGAAAAAGTCGATTCTTTCTGGAACTAGTTGACCAGCAAGGATCAGTCAAAAAAATGGGGAAACCCCCATATGGTGGATTCGGAAGGTGTTATAACCAGGGATTAAAGTATTGGTCCGTCTCGTATCGTATTGGCCGATAAGTCTCGGTATCGGTCGATGTCGAGACGAGATAGGTCGATGCATCTCTATTTTTTTAAAAGATTAATTGTCTCGACTGTATCGGTATGTATTGACCGATACATATCAATACGATACGATACGGTCGATACATATCGATACAGCCGAGGCGTCCTTTTGACCCTTTTTTTAATATTTTTTAGCGTATCGATATGTATCGATACGTATCGAGACGTCTCGACCCCCTTTGAAAAACACATGGCAGTGTTCATTCTTAGCAGCAGAAACACGAGACAGGAGCTTCCAGGCGGAAAAAACGCATGTCCAGCCTTGAGAAAACCCTCAAAATCCATGTTCAAACCCAGTTTTTCGAGCAGATTTTTTTAGGGCTTCGATTCCTTAGTAAAAAACAACCCTAAAGTAGCTGGAATCCCAGCATTTGCTGCATCCAACAACCCACATTCGAAATCAAAAGGTGTTCTTGAAGGGAAAGGTAGGTTTTTTGAAAAAAACTTGATTTTTTTGTTAAAATCTTTGATTTTTGGTCCTTTTTTTGCTATGATTCAAAGGGAATATGTTAAACTAGCTTAGTATTGCATTCTTTGTATACATTTACAAAGATTTGAGTTCAAATCCATGTTTCTTTGCATTTTTTACCCAAAATCGAAAGTTGCTTCCATAAAATGATTTTTTTTTTTTTTTCCTTCCAAAAATTAAAACATATGCTAATGTATATAATATATGTACTACATTATGTATAAATCTATCACCTTCCATAAAGATTATATTTTTACCCTAAAATCTCATCTTTTAATCTTTTATAACAATTTCTAAGTGCCGCATTTGTCTGGTTATTGATTATTCACAATTCTTAGTGTACATGCATGATATATGACATAAATTGCTTGTTTATATTGTTTTTTGTATCCAAAAATGTATTTTCATGTGTATTTTGATCATTTTCATGCGTTTCTGCACCGATCGATAAGTATCTCCGATACGATATGATACGTCGCTTAAAATCGCCCGACCGATACGATACCCGCTACCGATACTTTAAACCTTGGTTATAACTACGATGAAGGATAAAGTGAAAAACAATTCAATTTAACTTTACAAATAAACCAGTCTTAACACACACACACACACACACACAGAGAATAGAAATACAATCACATATAAATTACAAAAGGACAAAGGAGACATCCAGGCTTCCTCAACTGATAAGTGTCTGCAGTGGACAATCTCCCACGTCAATGCTGTGTTTTCCAGTTGGACATGCGGCTTCCAGAAAACCTTGGCCATGAGATTTTTTGTTCTTAAAATCCCAGTAAAGTCTGATGGCTGTATGGTGAGATATGAGGGAGTTTAAGAATTAGAAAGACCAAAAATAGTAACTCACAACATATAGCAATATTCAGGCATTGGATGAGGTTGAAATTAAGATCAAAGGAAAAGGCTGAGATGGGCAATACTCTCTCAAAATCTGGACGCAAACTGGTGGTCAAATCTGAAGTTATCAGAGCCTGAAGAGAATCTGCCGAGAACACCACACTCCAATGCTTGAAAAGAAGATATTCAGATCTGGAAGTTTTGACTTGAGAAGAAATACTGCAGGAAATTAAATAAAACAAGAAGAAAAGAAGTAGAAGGACGTGTAGGTATCTCACCAACCGTGAAGGAATCCTACCTCTCTCTACAAGGGCCTCTCACCCTGGCTGTCTCTCACAGCAGCTGCATCTCATAGGTTTGAAAACCAAGCTCTCTCCTTTCTTTTCTTTTCTTCTTTTTTTTCAAACTCAAATCCGATTGGGAGGTTCCCCTTTCATTGTATTTATAATAGTGAAAAATCATAGTACAAATTAGTAAACCCATGACATGTGTGATATGGAGGCTACTTGAAGGCTAAGAAACTAACTTCAACATTACAAGGAATGAAAATAGAAACTAATATATAATATCCTAACAAATATTGGCAGCACCTCATCCATGCCAGCTGTCAATATTGGGCCCCACAACACTGTTCACGTCAATAGTAACCACGTGAACAGTGTTTTTGGTCTTTGTCTTCCTTATTTTTCGATCTACATCACAACGCCTTGACAACTATGAAATATGTAACAACCAGTTCAAGGAATTAGAGACCTCAGGGACACAGAAATAAAGAACAAAAGACTTGAATTTCACATAATAAAGACAATCAATACTATTTAAAATATAGAAGGGGCAAGAAACAAAAAAATGATTTAATAAAAATATTAATAAGGAAATAAAAGGATTCAAATTGGAATTTTTTTACCATGGAACTTATCACTAACCTGTTTCCCATCTTGTGGAAAAGGAGTTGATTGCTCAATATATACTTTAGTTCCTAAAACAAAAGGGAGGGTGCTCAGTACAGAAATTGTAAGACATTTTAACAGTTGGTGAATGAAGCTAAAATACTTAACAGTTCCAATAGAACTATAGTAATGAAAGATGAACACGTCAAAACTCAACAGCAAAGCACAAACAACTGTTTAAGATGAAGAAAGCAACCCATCGGCAAGCTTGAGAACATAGATCTTCCACATGGGATAAGCTCACAGGCAATTTAATAGGCACAACCTTCTTTCCAGCATGTCTAGTTGTCTACTAGGGCAGTAAATTATCAGAGCAACAAGAAGACTACCAAAAGTGCGTTTGGGCTATCCACAAGTACTTGGATGGTGATTTGGATAAGCTACAAAGTAAATGAAACAATTGGAAATTTGAGGAAGAAACAAAATTTTAGTGGTAATTTGGTCAATTAAAAGTAACCCTATAAGAATTTCAAGGGTAATCAACCATTACGTAGCTTCATTCTAGATTGTAATTGTACACATATGGACTTCACACAGCTTCTTGTAAAAGCAAATGTTGCAGTCCAGCGAAGGCACCATAAACTGGTAACTCGTGCACTGGGTACACCCTTTTAAAAACGGCAGTTTAATCTGTTTTGTTTCGGTAGAGGCTGGAAGGCATATCTTTTTGTTATGTAGCACAGATGTTGGGCTGAAACATGCCATATTAGTAAGAGAATGCTGATGAGAACACCCTCATTAAGAAATGCCCCTTGACTTAGTTATATTTGAGGTCAGGGATACCTTGGACAAGCATAGGACCTTTTGATGGTTGTCCTGATTCCATAGGCAGTGCAGTTAGTAGGCAATCTCAGTAGCATTTCTATATGGGTAAAGGAAGAGGTGGTCCAGATATAGACAACTGTTTGATTGAATAATCCTCTCAATCCAATGGTCATGGTTGTCACACTATCTGTCCATGATCATCTGTCAACATAGCTCAAGATGGTGGAACGTTCACGAAGCCCTTCCTAAACAGGGCCGTGCAAAACAGTTTTCCCCTAATAATAATATGGGAGAAGGTTCTCTGAGCAAGCAGAGAGGACAGAATGTCCCACGTTTTTCCACGCCCTCACTTTATTAACCATCTGATCCCCTTCTCTGCATCTCAACGGTTCAATTCTTCCCTCCATCAGCTCCCCCTCCTACTTTCTCGCAATCTCTCTGTCGTCTCCAACTCCATCGATATTGTACCCTTTTTCCTCGATCAGCCTCATCAAAGACACCCTCCAGGTTAAGGGCATGGACATAGTTGTAGTGGTACCTGTCATCGACGCAGGAGTCGACAGTGCGGAGTTGGAGGTGGGCCCCACGTTCCCTCCTTCCAAATCCTGGCCGCCTACAGGTGACGCTGCTGCCAAAGCCATTGCCAAATTCATCCCCGATGCCAGCGAATCCTGACCACGCAACCCAAATCCCCGATTCCCTCCACCCATATCTACTCCGCCTCCGCTTCCTCCTCCATTTCCATTTCCTGCCGTCTGAGATTCCGTCCTTAGGTTGCAGACTTGCAGCGGTGAGGGGGGAGAGAGAAGGCTGTTCAATAATGATCAGAGATTTATGCCAAATAAATAATAGATCAGTGTCTTCCATTTCATTTTGCCTTGATATATATTGTGAAGTCACACCATTAGAAGTTAGAACTGTCAATTATTTAAGTAGGTTGTTGCTTAGTACTTTTTTCAGAACTCCCAAGTTGTTGTGGAGCCTTAGCTTGTTTCCAGGTGCTTCTTACACCATACAGAATGATGAATGGTCGTCAATGACAATATGGATCTTAGATGGGTTCATAATGTAGTCCTAGATTGGTAGAAGACCAACTAGGAGCCAGTAAGCCAGGATTTGATATGAATAGATAGTCCGAATAGGTCAAAATTAGGGTTAGGGTTTGAGGTGTTGGTAATGCTAGGCAGGTGTAGGGGGAGTCTATCAGTGAAGGTCCTGAGATGTTTTGATGGGCGGAAGTGTGTAAACTAGAATGGCAGCAGGCTAGAGTGTAAAGTGAGGGAATCTAGGGTTTAGAATGAAGGTATAGGGGAATCTGGGTCGAGTTTCCCTTTAGGGCAGAGGGATGTTCAATCCAAAATTGGGGCAGAACTAATGGTTAGTTTGGTCTGAGGGTAATTTAGGGTTTTGGGTTTCAGTATGGAGATGGAGAATCTAGGGTTTGGTTGGAGGAAAAGGGGCAGAAGTGTGGATCGAGTGTAGGGAATAGGAAGGGGGTGCTGTGGTTTAAATTTGGTGAGTTTCTGATGGAGGGATAAGTCTGGACAAAACTGAGGGTATGGAGAAAAGAGAAACAAAAAAGGGGTATACTAAGGGTTGGGACTGTGGAGGGTTAGGAGAAGAAGTATGGGGTTAGGGATTCTTTCAAACTTACTTGCAATGGCAGAGGTTAATCGGCAGCAGCTTGTAATTGCAGGAGGTTGAATAAAAATTGGATCTTGGACAGAACTTGAAGACGAACCACCCAGGCTTCACACTGCAAGGTGTCAATTGGATCAGACACCATCCCATCAGCTTTCACACACAAAGCAAACCTTCACAGTGGAAGAGGATCTGCAGAAGCTTGCAAGCAGTTTTTAATTTTCAAAAGCGGAGAGTGAGATGCTCCATGGTTTCTATTGCTTTAAATAAAGGCGTAAGGGCCTTACTCCTATTCAGCCTAGGAATACTCCTAGCCGGCTACACTATTCCACCTCTTCTAATTTCATGGGAGGGTGGACCCAAAAGAAAAAGAAAATACAATAAATAAAAAGGGGTGACTTAAGTCACTTAAATTGAACCACTGGTTCAACCAGGTTAGGCCAGTTCAATTTAAAAACATAAAACACTAGAAAAAAAAAAAAACTAGTATAGAAGTAGTAATACTACTACTGATTCTACTTGGGCAGTAGCTTCTTGTTTCTCTTCTTCTTGAGGATATAGTGCTTCAGTTCTGCATCAGTTCAAGCCATATAGAGAATGACAAATTGCTACTATATACTGATTAAGCAACACTGAGTGAAGATTCAGGTATTTTAAATGCCAGGAGGATGCCAAAGAGAGATAGAGAACCAGACAAGAGAACAATCATGGAAGAAATTATTCTGGTTCGTATTAGAAATATTTATTTTTGTGATGTGAAATACATTTAAATCTCTGCACGGAGACAGAGATGGTAACAAAGGAAGAGGGGGAGCTGATGGAGCGGGAGAGAGAAAGCAAGGGAAGAGAGAGAGAAGAGATGCAGCGGTGGGTTATGGCTGTGAGCGGGGGAGAGATGATGCAGTGAAGGTGGAGAGTGTGGAAGGGATTGAACGATTGAGAAGCAGGGAAGGGGTCTGATGGTTAAAAAAGTGAGGGCGTGGAAAAATGTAGGAGATTCCATCCTCCTCTGCTTGCCCTTTTCCCTAATAATAATAATAATACTAGTAATTTAAAAAAATTTCCAGCTAATGAAGTAAGTTCTGAAGCTTATAAAGACCCTGCTCAAGCCCTATATTTGATTCCATTGCAAAATCAACCCAACCCAGTTTTCTGTTCTTTCAAGTCCTTAGTCAGGTTGAACTCTTATATACAACAACTAAGCCTTATCCCGACAGGTTGAACTCTTATATGCCACTTAAAAATTTTCTTGTGCTACCCAATTATGCCTAGATTCGCAAGATATTACATTTACAACATGACATTAATATGACAAGGGTAAATTGCACTTCAGGTACCCAATGTTTGATAAAAGTACGTTTAGGGTACCTCAAGTTTTAAAAGTGACGTTTGGGGTTGTTATGGGCTTAGACTTACCCCCAAATTGAATGAATTTTTCCAAGATTAACCTTTTAATAATTCAGTCACTCCTGTCTCCGCCCTCTGCGCTCCCACTCCTCTTTTCTTCTATCCCCACCTCTATATCCTTGTCCCACCCATAGATCGAGAACTCGTTTCTCGGTTTTTGGAAAAGCCGAGACGAAACTGCTTGCGAGTCTCAAAAGTGCAATATCTCGGCGAGATCTCGGATCTCGGTTTCGACCCTTTTTTTACCCCACCTGCCACTTAAATACCTTACCTAAATTGTCAAAACTCGACATATCTTGGCGAGATCTTGGATCTCGGGTCCAAATCTTGGGTTGACCCAAAGTTGAGGCTTCGAGTTGGGAAAAAAAAAATGCACCAACTCGGCGAGATCTCGACTCGTCTCGGTTTTTCCAAAGGCCAAGTTGGTACCGAGACCCGAGTTTTAGTACCTTGGTCCCACCCTCTGCTCCTTCCGCCACCCCCTGAACCTGCAACACCCCCTCCCTCCCCCGTAACCCCACCCCACACCCTTTCCTGCTCGTAACTTCCACCTCCCTGCCCCACCCCTGGTAGGTGGACACTAGAAACGGGGAAAAAAAACAGAAAGGAAAGACTTGAGATCACCGACAGACCTAGAAAAAAGGAGAGAGAGAGAGAGATGTGGAAAATTGAATCATGACTTCGAAACGGTACAGAACTCATAAAGACAAACCTAAATAGCAAAACATTGTAAAAGAAAACAAAAGTTACAAAATCAAAGAACATGAGGTCACCCGACAAGCATCTCCAATTCCGACATCTTCAAAGCACAGACCCAGATTCAAGCATAAAGAGAGAAGAAGAGACGACAACCACCTTAAATAGAAGGGGAAAATATCCCAATCTGAAACAAATAGAGATATGAAGAAAAATAAACACAACCATACCTCATACTTAATCCAACTGAGTTAACAACCCATCCAAAAGGCTTTGCCTTGAAAGAAAAAGAGAGACAGAAGAATGGAAGAAAGCAATTAAAATGAAATCACTGTATTGTTGAAGTATATCGAGCATAAAGGGCTGAGGGAAATCTCGATTAGGATATTCCAATGTTCTAATTGAGATTCCTCCCTATATGACTCCTTTGTTATAGTGGTTTATAACTAGGATTAGTTTAGTTTCTATTTTCTTATTGTGTCTGTGTTTGAGGATCCTAATATGATTAGGAGTCCTTCTTTGTATTGTAATCTGAGATATAAATAAAGGTACTGAGGGGGGGACTCTTTAGTTCAATCATTTGTCTCTAAACAGTCCCTGTTCCTCTTCTTCATCTCTTCTTCATCTCTTCTTCATCCTCTCGGCTCTGGTTATCTAGGGTTCTGATCTGCTACATGTACTATTTTACTTGGAAAGAATAACTTCCATGTACAAAAGGTATAACTCAAATCTCGCAAGAACACGAAGATGAAGAAGCAATAACATCAAAACAGGGGTAAAAAATTTCCCCCAAAAATTGTACACTCTACAAAGTACAAAAAAAGGGTGGAAGAACAAAACCAGTAAGATCTGAGAACCCAGTAACGATTAATGGATAATCTACCTCCTGTTATGAAGAACAGCAGCGATCCTGAAAAACAAGTGCTGAATACGCAGATAGACTCTAATTCTGTACACTGTGCTCTGCCGCAGAAAAATCTCTATTGTATCCACGAATAGATCCCGCTATAATTGGTGAGGAAAGACGCGTAATTCATTACGAATCGAGTGAGAGGATGAAGACCACCACAGGGGATAGGGGTTTTCAATTGGTCCTCCTGAATGGCGTATTCGAAGTCTGATAGCATAGCTCAAACAGTGTCCTCCAGCCTCATGAGTGAATTCAGAGCTTGAGAGCAGACGACAGAGGTGGAGTCGAAGGAGAAGATGGAATCGATGTCTGACCAGAGTTCAGTGATGGCATTATAGAGGTCGCTCATGGACGCAGAGGGGAGTATGTATAACGGGTCGTATAGGGAATCAGCCGCGTATAACCGAGGTTGGCACCCGTACAGGCGGCAATGGTGGCATATGTGGCAATGGATGGAGGAGGAGGCTATGATAGGATCATGGCGGTGGCTTTGGTGGAGAAGGAAGAAGTGGTGCTGCAAGATGGCACAGCACAGCTACTGTTGCTCTCTACTTTGCCGAGATGTGATTTTTTTGTATTTCGTTGCAGAGCCTTCTTCACCAGTTGATTGCGAAAGGGATGGAAGGGGATCGGGAGAGTGGTGGGAGTGGGGATTGGGACGGGGTGGGGTGGGGTGGGGTGGGGTGGGGCAGGGCGGGGAGGCAAACCAGCAAGAGATCAATTGCTGCCAGGATCAACATGATAAGGAACAAATTAAATAACTAAAACTCTCTTTTTTTTTAATTGTTGTTTTCTATTACATATGAAAGGAGAACATAAAGGATAAGAAGAAAGGAGAAGAAGGGGGGATAGGGATAGTAGGCTATCTCAGCCTTGGGCCTCTCACCTACAGCTATCTCAGCTGTTGAAACAAGGATATTCTCTCATAAATGATGGCAACATGGCCTGAAAATTCTATTCTCCAAAATCTGTTCCTTCCTTACAATAGGGGGCCTATTAATAGCTTAGACAAGCTTATAAAATAGAAGGTAGAAAATAGAAACTTCCTAAAACTAAAATAGAAGGTAGGAAAATAGCAACTAATGAAAAATAGAAACTACCAAGGCTTTATAGATCTAGCCTTCTAAACAAGCAAAGAAACAAAAATAGAAACAAACTGAAATTAGAAGCTACCTAATGTACTTTCTAAAACTGAAAATAAAAACTAAACTATGGCAGCATTAGGAGAGAATCTTCCAAAAAGTATCCCCACACAAGGCAAATATGGGTTGACACTATTCACGTGAACAGTGTTTTGGTCTTTTAACTTCTTCATGCATCATTCTGGGCTGAGGCCGCCTTAGGTGATGCTCCATCGAACCAATAAAAACTTGCCACATCATCAGACCAAGCTGCCTCTCACAGCTGTCGAATCCCACAACCTTGCTGGGCTGGTTTTGGGGCTTGTTCCTGCGGGTACATAAGGGCTTGTGATCTACATCAGAGGGAGGCATAGTTCGAGAACTCGCGAGATCTCAGTTTTTGAAAAACCGAGACGATACTGCCTGCGAGTCTCAAAAGTGCAATATCGGCGAGATCTCGGTTCGGGTCTCAGTTTCGACCCATTTTTTAACCCACCTACCACTTAAATACCTCACCTAACTCGACAGAACTCGACTTGTCTCAGCAAGATCTCGGATCTCGGGTCTAGATCTCGGGTTGACCCATGGAAATGACCCATCTACTATGTATTTACCCAACTTAACAAAAAAAAAAAAAAAAATGCACCAACTCGGCGAGATCTCGACTAGACTCGGTTTTTCCAAGACCCAAGTTTTAGTACCTTGGAGGGAGGTTGCGAGCAGGGAAGGGGTGGTGCGGGATTACAGGGAAGGAAGAGGTGTTGCAGGTTCGGGGGTGGCGGAGGGAGCAGAGGGTGGGATGGGGATATGGGGTGGGGATGGAAGAATAGAAGGGTGGGAGCGCAGAGGGCAGAAACGGGAGTGAATGAATTATTAAAAGGGCAATCTTCGAAATTCATTCAAATTAGGGTAGGTCTAAGCTTACAATAACCTCAAACATCACTTTTAAAACTTAAGGTACCCTAAATGTACTTTTATCAAACATTGGGTACCTCAGTGTAATTTACCCATATGACAACATCCAAGTGGATGTCACTAGCTATCACTAACTTGACTCCATTAACTTTACATGAGATAGAACTAATTCTCTCCAAGGCATGTTGTCTTTCTAACATTCCAAATGTGAAAAGAGCCATGGATTCTAGCAAGAGAATTATTAAAGCAGTCAATTTCATTATATTTATTTGGAGAAACATACAAACTAAGCTTTCTACAGAAGCAAATCAAAATTCTTTGTAGGATAAAATGATATTTATGGAGATACCAATTTCTAAAACAGATGCAATTTGATTTTACCATGGTTTAGTCATTTAGAAGAAGCTATCTCCGGCAGAGAACAGCACTAATTCAAAAATATTTAAGATAAATTAATTTCAAAGCAAATATCAGGGAGAAAAAAGAAAAGGACCTTCAAAAGTAAAAAAAAAAATGCTTCATACCAGTGGGGGCATCCAATCTCCACAGCAACTGAACAATAGACTTTGCATCCAAACGTTTTCGAATTCTTTTGCCAATCAATACTTGCAAGTGAGGACTATCAAACACCTATATGATACAGGCTAATAAGGCTCATAAAATTTACAAAGCCTCAAATCTCAGATCTCTCTTAAAGTAAGACAAAACCACTTTTTGACCAAGAAACTTCCATGCAAAGAAACTTTACAAAACTTCTTAAAGATAATTTGAATAAACAGAGAGGATAGCTTTCTTCGACAGTCTTTATCCAACCTGAACTTTTGGTGTATGGGAAAAATTAGAAAGGGTAAAACTTAAGGTAAGAAGGTTTACCGATTTGAGATCTCATGACAAATAAATAATTCTTAGTCTAGTGATGATGATGATGTACATAACCAATATAAGATTGTCTACAATTTATCCTTCCAAACAGACTACTTTTTGTGCTAGGTTTTTATGGTAGACACATGTCAAACATAGATCTAGAAATATTCGAAGTAATCTGTATCTGGGTGTCTTTCTAATGGGCATCTTCATCCACAATTACATGAAAATATTAAAGTTCAGCACGGGATGACAAGCATTAAGCCATTTAAATACTTTCCAATAAAAAGGCTTCCTCCCATCAAATTACTAGGCATAGTAGGAATTCTTCCCACAGTAAATTTGTTTGAGAGCAATTCCATCCTCTAGACTGGAAAGTCTCTACTCCAGATTACTTGCTGTATCAAGAATAGCTTCTCCCATCCTAGTGAATCATTTACTAATGTCATCTTTCAGGATACTAATAAAAATCCTGCTTCTTGATGGGTGTGAGTTATTTTCACAAGGAAATTCAGCAGTAGACAAGTTAGCAACTGAGCATATCTAGAATGGAAAGCCCAGTGCTAATGCCACGGGGACATAAGTAGGTCACAAATACACTTTCTTTTTACCAAGGTCACATTTTGCATTTTCTTCAGAGGTATCCTATTTGCCTCATCTTCCTGCAGAAAGAAGTGAACTGAATTGATAAGATTTGCCACAGAAGCAACTACCGATGATTCTGTTCCATTAGTGCAACCTCTGCTGAAAGAAAAGCAAATAAAGAAACAAAAAGTAATCAAATTGAAGACCGACAGTCACTGGTTTCTCTGAAGATCCCAACACAAGTACATAAGAAACTTAAAGTACAAAGGCAAAAATCCCTAGGTTATAATACGGTATGAATTATATATATCATAAATCTGAAGAATGATGTTACAATATCCCCAAAAAGAACCCTTTAATAATCTCAACAAATAAGTAATTGAATAATTGCAACGACGTATAAGAAAGTAAACCCTGTAACTTATATCTTCCAACATATGAATACCCTTCAGATAACCATATTATGGACTTGAAACACTAAAAGAGGGGAAAAGAAACATCACATTGCATATTGTTGGATCTAAAAGGTCTTAATTATATGATATGTGTTTTGGATATGAAAACCATTGTGTGATGTGTGTTTGGGTGTATTAACATGTGTGTTAATGTGCTCAAAGTTAGATGTTACCCAAGGATTTGAGATGGAATCATTGAAGATAAAGATGGCATGTTGCTTGGAAGAACTCCTGAGGATAGACTTCCGCAAGTTGAAGCCGGTCGTCTGTGGTGTTGAAAGATTGAAAAGCTGAAAGCTACATCATGCTAGAGAATCTTTCAAGACAAATTATCAGGATTAAGCTTAAATGATCTATCTTTGTAATCCTAAAGTACGAAAGCCCACAAAGACAATGACATCAAAAAGACCTAAAAAGATAAACCCAACAAACTAGGTGGTTTTGACTTAGAAAAATGTCTAAGTTACTGATCACAGTCTTCCGCGAGAAGTGACGGATGACCGTGCCTAAATGAAGAATTGAAGAAATTTCTGAGTCTCCTCGGACGGACAGCCATGATTAAAAAGAATGATCCGTGAAAGGACTTGATGGTCTTCCATGAGAAACTTTCGTGCACTTGACTAAGTCATCTCAGGACGGACGATCGCGCGATCTTCCATGTCCAACTTTCATCTGAACCCGAGAGTATTAGTCTTGAGTCCCTACAACCACGTTCTTCCGTGATAACTGATAACCACTTCCATGCAATAGAATTTAATGTTGCATAGTTATGCTTTGACTAACTTTAACTTGTTATGATTGAATCACTTGGACTCTAACCACTTGTGTGGGATTCCTAAACATCTTCATTGATATTGAGGAGATCCAACAGCCAGTTTTTTTGTTTTTTTTGGTAAATACATGTTGAATATTAAAGACCAAAATGATTTAATGTTTCCAACAAACTTGGAATAGAAGTGAACCTCTAACAGCTAGTTTTCCTTGGAAATGCAAGGATAATTCAAAATCATTTGGATGGGAAACTTAGATTGACTCTAATAGCTAGTTAGTTGCCTATAAATAGGTGGAGTCATTTGATGTCATTGCAAGCAATGAACTAACAGCAAGAGCAACAAGTGTAAAAGCTTAAATTAATCTTGAGAAGCTGCTGTGTTTTGAGCTATATCGACAACATCATCTTAAAAGGGTTGTGAACAAGAGCTACATCGAGTTCTACATCTCAGGAAGTGCATCTTGTGCTAATCAGAAAAAGGGCGCACCCAATGCACGAGGCTGCCGCCATTGCTGGGTCTAGGGAGGGGCATAATGTACGCAACCTTACCCCTGGCTTTCGCAAAGAAGCTGTTTCCAGACTCGAACCCGTGACCACTTGGTCACAATGGAGCAACCTTACTGTTGCACCAAGGCCTGTCCTCACATCTTGTGTTGATCAATAGAGCTATAAAGTGTGTACAGTTTCAGGCTTGAAAAGAAGAAACCATATTGCAGTTAAAGTGATATTGTGCAGATCATTTGTAACTTTGTGTATTTGAAGAAGGAAATCCTTGACCTGTTTGGTCCGGGTGGAAATCCTTGGCCTGTGACAGACTGTGATTGAGTACAGAAGGGCTTGATTCCAACCAGAAAGGGAGCCATAGTGGAGTAAATCCTCGATATATGTATCCCTCAATCTCTTTCTTGCACACACTTTATCTTGAGCAGTTAACTTTTATGGCACTTAACATGCTTCTTGTTTATTTGTTCTCTTTTTGCCATTGTGTGATGATTAGAATGTATGAGTGTTTGTTATATTTTGTTTAAAACGGTCACAACCCAATCCACCCCCCTCTTGGGTTGCATTCGATCCTACACATACGCAACCATACAAGAATTATAATATGACCACACCCAATAATATTTAGACAACTCACATAAAAATCAACTTTACAACAGTATAATACTAAAAGAAGCATACCAACATTCATAACAAAAATTCAGCCAGAAATTGGAAAACAAGAAAAAGAGAAACAACAGAAAAGACAGAGCACTCACAACAAAAGTATAATAAAGAAAATATTAAAAATAAAATGAAGATTACCTGAGCAGAGAAACCCGAATTTTCATTTTTCAAGACGGCCAACGCTCCCGAAAGATCAGGGTCAATTCCTATTACCCATTGGGAATCAGCATTACTAGTGGGTTCCTCTCCATTGATACTCAGCTGTCCATCCGTCTCGGAAAATGGGTAGGAGAGAGAAGCTAACCAGTTCTCCTTTAGCTGAGCTTCAGAATCCTTAACCCTAACCCTCAAACTATTGACCATTTTCCTCTTTGAGCAACTGTTACCACTGACCACCTCATGATTATTCGTCAAATCTAGCGAAGAAGCACAAAAACACCTAAATTTGGAGAAACTGAAGCGTATCCTTGCTCTAAAGTTGGCCGAGATAGTGTTCATGCGATATGTCGGTGATGGAAGATATTGAAGGGGCAAAATCCAGATATTCATCATACAAAAATGAATGTTGGAAGCAGAGAGAGTGAGCCTCCACTAGAAAACTAGACTTTGGAGACGATTTGAAGGCAGTTCAGAAACGTCACTGAGAAATGGAGGGATTTCTCCATCTCTTCTTGTTTTTGAATCTTCTCCCATTAACAAAGAAGAAAATTTCATTCATAACGGTTCACTGCTAAAATGTGCCTCTTCTACGCCTGGGTCCTGGGTTGGATTTGGGCCTCTTGGGCTTTTCCAACTT
The DNA here is from genome assembly GCF_018873765.1 of Telopea speciosissima. Lineage (NCBI taxonomy): Eukaryota > Viridiplantae > Streptophyta > Magnoliopsida > Proteales > Proteaceae > Telopea > Telopea speciosissima. Next base: position 15,164,981 of record NC_057925.1, on the reverse strand, counting down.
CATTTGCAAAAGTTTTATATCTGCCACGTGGCTGGTTGTTGAGGCTCAAATTCCGTTGATTATTAGACTCCAGGCTGTGTTTGGTAATGCATTCTTGGAATGCATTCTGGGTCAATTTTGCATTCTTGAACGATAAAAATAACTATTTTTAAGATCCAAAAATGCGAAGTCAACCCAGAATGCATTCCAATAATGCATACCAAACACTCCTAGATTTCCTCTTCACCTTTGCCAAATTTTGGTTCAAAATGTAGAAAACCATGTCCCACCAATGCATAGTTTTAGTGCATGGTATCGGATCAGGTGTCAACCAATATCAAAATTGATATCGTATCTGGTGCGTATCATCAGTCTGTATCAGATATTTTCTCCTTAAAAGATATTGATATCATATTATATTTTGACTATTCTACCGTCTATCTATACTGCATGTATCACAACTCCAATATCTAAGGGTATCAATCGTTTGGTTTCAGTTATTCAGTTTGATTCAAGATGCAAAATCTATAAAACCAAACCGATTCAATTCGCTTAGGTTTTGGTTTCGTATTAGGTTTAGATTCTATTGTACCAACAACAACAAAACAAAAAATCCCTTATTGGTTAGAGTCATAACGCACTAAACCTTTTCCAAACATTATAAAAGAATAGAACTTATAATAAAAAAAATATAATTTTATCTGATTCCTTATTTAATTCGTAAATAGGTAATAGGATTTGGTTTAACAATTTTATTCATGAAAATCAAAATCGAACCAAACCAAGAAAAGATTCTAGCTTCTGAAACCAAAACGGAAATACTTCAACTCGATTCGTTTTAAATAGCCGGATTTTGGTTTTGATTTTCAGTTTTGATTCTAAATTGACACCCTTACCAGTATCAACTAGATATCAGTATTGGCCGATATGACCGATCCAATATCAATTTTGTAAAACACAACATGAAGTGGTGGCACAAGCCCATCACAACAGATGAGGCATAGTTGCCATGTAGCAGTGCATTTGGCATTCTAGTTTACCCCTTAGATTGGGCCCAACAACCCCTATCACGTTGTGAATATCAGTTCAAAAGAGAGTTAATTTTCACATTTGAGAAAAATAAGATTCCGTTAAATGTAAAAATTTTCATGTTGAAAAGTTTTCCAATGTTTGTTTCCATAAAACAAGCAGCATTGGAAAATTTTTCTACATGTAAAATTTTATAAGTCAAATTCTTTGAAGTGAAAGTTTTCAAGTAAAATTTTATGCTGAAACAAACAGAGTACCCCTAGGGAAAAAGTTTTGTAAAACGCCAACTCAAAATTGAAATTTTATACCCCCTCACATATCAGTGTTCATGTGAAGGGGTGATATGTCATAACTGTCCCTTCCCCTTTTGTCAGATTTCAAAAGATCGATGTTCCCTTATTTGCTCGAAACTACACTCGGGCAGCATAGAAAACCCTCTCCCAAAAAATAATTTTCAAAGTACAAACAAAAAAATACGGATCTGAGGCGAGGCCAACAGCATCCTCCATCCTCCCACATTTTGCAGTTTTTTAAGATCGATTTTTCACTTTTTCTTATTTATTTATTTGATATTGTTGCTATAACCAGTGGCTAGATATTGCAACCATTTGGCACGACTTTTGAAATCTTGAAGATGCCCCTTGCACTTGTATGGCCAGGGTTACCCAAGGAGCATTTGTCAATATTAAGTTTTATCCAATCTGATTCCGGCTTTTCATTCCCATTTAACTTTAGTAATTCTCATTGGAGGAATGAATTGAAATCTAATATCTACTTGTCTATATATGAGGAGATCATTAACAAATTTTATTTTGAACATAATTGAAAAACTTACCTCTTGAAGACCTCGCTTAATAGCCTCCAATACCACTAAACATTTCATGCTATTTCCTTCAAATCTCTATTGGTTTCGTTCATGCTACATGAACATTGAGATAAGGATAAAACCCGCAAGCCATATGCATTTAATGAGGCCATGGAACTTTAAAAAGATCAAGAATAATATACTGTCGAATTTTCCTTGAAAATGAAAATGAGCATTCAAGAAAGAAATGATTAGTAATTTTCTGCTTGCGTAAACAAATTGCACATTGATGGGAAAGGGATCCCTTTCTGGGATATATGTTCATCTGTTGGAAGACGCTTATGCATCAATTTCCATCCAAAAATTGATTGCCTAGGCTCAAGGTAGTCGACCCAAACCAAATAGAATCACTCAGGCTTAATTGATTTAACTCGAGTTCCATTCCAAGCAAATCGATTGAAAAAGAACTAACTGAATCCTTCTAGCCTAGGAAATAATTAAGTTTACCTTTCCAACCTGAGAATTTGGCTTGGAATATCTCCACCATTGGTATAATAAGATCCTTTGGAACTCTCCCTTTAAAAATGTCAACTCCAAGGTATCTGGATAAAAACTGACATTCAGAAATCCCAATAATGTTTGCTAGACGAGCCTTCCTAGTTTCATAAATATTTCCCATGAAGATTTTACTTTTACTCGGATGAATCTGCTAACCTTCTTAAATTCTTTACGTACTAAGACCAACATTCATAAAAATAAATGAATCCATCTATGACAAGCACATAAGTATTCCTCAGGCCATACAAAACCTTAATCTGACTATTATTTCTAAGATTTTCAATCCCTCGACATAAGACTTCTTCTGCAATGATAGAAAGAAGAGGGGGCTAAAGGGATCATTATCCGCTGTTGTAACTGCAGCGCTGCTGTACTCATCGTACGGCGCTGCAGGTGCCATGTGTGCACAGTGGGCCCATATGACACACATGGCACCTGCAGCGCCGCACGATGAGTACAGCAGCGGATAAAAATCCGGGGCTAAAGGGTCCCTTTGATGAAGACTTCGTTCAACACAAAAGAATTCAACCGGACCGCCATTGAAGAGAATAGATAATTTTGTTGAAGAGAGAAGCTGATGGATCCAATTTATCCAAACATTACCGACTCCAAATCTTTTCAATGTATCAAACAAGAAGCTCCAATCCAACGTATCATAGGCCTTCTGGATGTCCAGCTTAAGCCCAACACTCCCTCCATGAACCTTTTTAGGCATCATCACATTCGCTAGCTCTGAAGCCATAATGATATTAGAGAAAAATGAATTTTCCTTGTTGAAATGCACCTTGTTCGTCTAAAATAAGTTTCGACAACAAACCGAACAATCACAACGCTATGTTCTTAGGAATCAATTTTTAATAAAGTTGTACAAAAATATTGATCTGAACTTATTAAGAGAGATTGCTCCTTTTTTCCTTTGGGATTAAAGTGATGAAATTATTATTTAACCCCTTAGTAATGGTTCCTTCCCTAAAAAAAAATCTTGATACCGTGACAAACCTCACCTTCAATAATACGTGAATAGTGTCTAAAAAAAGCTCCAAGGAACCCATCACGCCCAGGGGCACTATTAGAACTTACTTATCAAAAAAAAAAAAAAAATACCAGCACCTTAATCTCCTCAAAAGATGGAATGGATGTTAGAGTTATATTATCCACCTCATCCACAAAGCTAGGAATGCAAGAAAGTAGATCCAAATGGGATGTAACCTCTGATGAACAGTGCAAATCCTTATAATATTAGCCCAAATCCAAAACTGAATTACCCATGAGTTTTGATAAGTAAACTCAAGGAGAGTTGAACTCATGATCTCTTAATTGTGAAGTGTTCGTCATTGGCAATTGAGCTACAACCCCTTGGAAATTCCCATGAGTTTTCTTGTCTGTTATTATACTAACCAGTCTCTCTATTTGCAAAGCCAAGAGTTGTCTGTTTAGCCTAGTAACCTTTTCAACAAAGATAATATTGTTGAGGGTTGATGTTTTGTATTATGTAGTTTAGTTTGTGGGCTACCTCCAAAGGGCCATTAAAAGGGTTTACATGGGGGTAATTACAAAATGGGAGAATATTCTCTATGTCGGGGGGTGCAGGCTGCACCCAGACACATGCGGGTGGGTGCAATGACCACCCTGCCCCCCTAAGTAGCAGGCCCATGAGTCTAGGCGCAGCATGTGCTGCGGCACAGAGAACATGAGCCCTTACAAAATTTGTATTTCTTTGTTTCCCCTTAAATTTGTAGCGATGAAGAATTATTAGGGTTATGGGAATTTTTTGTAAACACAATGAGACGCGATGCAGAGAGCTTGTAACTCCTTATTTCTCCATTACTAGTGGAACTTCTCTCATCTCTCCATGGACGTAGGCTACTTTTTAAATCATGTCCTTGTGTTGCGTGATTGTTTGGTTGCTCTTTCCATTCATTTTGTGCATCGTGCATAGGATCTCATTTCTACAATTATAACAAGGAAACTATTGAATAGGGCCTTAATCTGATTATCTAAGGATTTGTAGTAAGCTGCACTTACAATTTGCTTGTGCTTAATGTTACCTTATGTTGAATTATTTGAGGATAATTTACTTACAAATTGCCCAAACTACTTCATTGCTCGCCCTTGAAAACCCTTAATTTGGGAGCCTTAGTAATCTTACACACTCGAATAAGGGTGTCAAAGTCTGAAACCAAACTGACAAACCGGCCCGACCCAACTTGATTGAGCCGGAACCAAACCAAACCGAGCCCTTAATGTCAGCTTCGGTTCAAGGGCTTTACTACTATTTGGTTTTGGCTCGGTTCGGGCTAAATCAACAGGCCCTCGATTAGCCCGACTGACAGGACCGATTCCAAAAAACATAACCCCGGCCCAATTCATTTAAAATGGTTAATGAAGAAATTGAACCCGAACCAAACCTGGCTGAACCGCCCGGTTGACACCCTTACACTCGACGATTAGGGCTTCAAATTGGTTGAAGAGATGGGATGTAAAAGTGTAATTTCTAAACTTTTTACAACACACGCTCATTGACTTGTATGGGGAGGAATTTATTTTAAAGGGGGAAATCTCAGTGCTTCTAATGATATGATCCTTTGAATCAGTCCTTGGTGGAATGGGCAGTTGAAGCCTAGCTAGCTCTGAAAGAACATACAATCAATGTAACATGGTATTCTCAACCTCAGCTAGCTATTATGATGGGACCAAATTCAAAACTCATCAACACACTTCTTAGTCCATCAACAACCATTACACAACATGAAAACTTAAGACCACCCCACACCCGAAAGAACTAAAACAACTCAAGTAGGTCTTTTATCAACTTTTCACTAATCAATAACCTATTTCAAATTTCAATTGATATACTATGAGTAATGAAATATTTTGACCCATGCTTCTAAAGCAAAAAAAAAAGGGCCAAATATTCTCCTGGCACAGGCTGTGCCCAAACACATGGGGTGGGTGAAATGATAACCCGGATCCCCTGAATGGCAGGCTCATGTATCTGGGCGTAGGCTGCGTTGCGGCACAAAGAACCTCAGCCCAAAAAATACTTCCACCCAATTCAAGTCATCTTTATCCGAACTAAAAGGGGTCCACTACATGGATTTTTTTTCTTCCATTAAAATCTATTCTAAGTCATATTTGTTACTATTCTTAAGTTATGCATATCTTTTCTCGCCACTTCTCCTATAGTCATTTGAGACCTATCACTGACTCTTTTAACTCCTATGCACGAGGCTCCCACCATTGTGGGGTCGGAGGAGGGTTATAATGTACGCAGCCTTACCCTTGCTTTCGCCAAAAAACTATTTTCATACTCGAACCCGTGACCACTTGATCAAAATTGAGTAACCTTACCATTGCACTAAGGTCCGCCTTTAATAACAACTCAATCTTATCACAATTAAATGGAATCGACTACATGAATCCTAACTAAGACAAGACAATAGAGACAAAAGGAAAGAGAAAGAACCCTCTCTCTCAACTGTTTTTGTTTTGAAATTAAACAGTTTGGTTACTGTACTGTTACCCATTTATAGTGTTAGGAGAAAATCAAACAACTGTTGAACTACCTCATTAAAGTTCACGTGGGATACTTCACAAAAAACGAAAGAAAGTGTAAAGCTTGTCTCAGACTCTCACTAGTACAGTGTTGAGGCCAATAGTAAAATGGATTGGGCCTGCACCAACAATGGGTCCGGTCGGACTAGCTGTGGACCTCAGTTATTCATCATTAATCTGACTGAAATAAAACCCAACCTGACCCAAAAATGGTGGTTCTTTTTCAGTCAAATGATGAATTGGAGAAGGCTGCTTGGTGCTGTGCAAACCACTTTAATTGGTTGAGAATGTCAAATGTTTAGAAAAACGAAAACCCAAAACAATACATAAAAGAATGGAATCGCAAACAACAATCGCATAATGCACACAAGGATTTACATAATTCAATAAGATTGATTACGTCCACGGTAAGATGAGATCTGCTTCACTATCAATGGAGAATAAGTTAAAACTGCTCATTCTCACATCTCTCTCAGATTAGAAAAAACCATCTAGCAAAAAAATATAGGCCAAATGTTCTCTGTGCCAGGGGTGCAGGTTGCGCCCAGACACATGGGGGTGGGCGAAATGACCACCCTATCCCCCTAAATATCCAGCCCATGTATCTGAGGGCAGCCTGTGCTGTGGCATAGAGACCATCAGCCCAAAATATATATAGTGAAACCCTACATAAGCAAATATTACCGAAATACCCATATAGCCTTAAAAGAATTTCGTTGGGATCTACCGCCTTTGAACCCCTGTCATGGACCCGTCAATTTGTCGAGGCCCCAGTAACAAAGATAATGTGCAAGATGGGTCGATTCCTCTAAGCTTTAAATCCTCCAGAATCAGTCTACAAATGCAAGCGACAAAATACAAGACATCATACCCCCAACAAAATGGTCTGAGTTTTCAGTTCGGGTTGATTGGTCAACCCACAATTATTACTTCTGGTACCTCAAAAAACTCAACCCTGACCTGCAAAGCTACCAATAGAGATGTAAACGGATCAAATTCGGTCGGATAGTGGCATTATCATATTTGTATCCGTTTATATTCGGACGGATTCGAATAATATCCTATCGATTTTTGGACAGATTTGGATAGTTTCTGAATAGTGACTTTTTAAATACGGATTCTCCTAAATGGATATGAGCGCGGATCGAATGCAAATTTTTGACTTTCAATTGACATCCTTACCATTTTTATGATGAGGGTTAGGGTTGAGACTTGAGAGTTCAATAACTACCATTTCTTCTACTCTTCTTAGTCTTTGAATTTTTCACATAAATATGTGATTTCATGTATTACATTGTATAAAACAATATATATAGACCAATAGAAAATATAGAAAAAGAATCACATTATCTTAACTTATAAAATTATAAAAATAAGATAACAAAATCCAATAAGGTAACTTAAAAAGATAAACGGACACAAAGATATGTTTTAGCTATTTTATTACCGTCGGGATTGCTAAACGAATCGGATAAAAATCGATCAGATAGGAGAATTATCATATTCGTATTCGATTAGTTTCGGACGGATTCGAATTCTCCTAAACGGATACAAACGCAGATCGAATACGAATTTTTGAATATCCATTTACATCTCTAGCTACCAAGTGGGTCAGTTCACAGTTAGGTCCTCTAGTAATTTGCTGGTTCAGATTTGGATCCGGCAAACCCTAACATAATTTATGATTATATGGCCTACTAATTAACAAATCTAAAACCACACACACACAAACACAAAAAAAAGGGGTTAGTGGGTTGGAATTGGATCAAGAAACCTTCGACAATGGGATCCACAAAATCATTTAGCTTTATTGGTGGCAAGCTGCACAAACCTACCTCACAATTGTCCTTTCTTTCACTGAAATTTATTTAAAAAAAGGGTTGGAGTAGTTAACCAAGAATTAAACAATGGTTGCAAACCATCAAAGTTTCAATTTGGGAGGATTTGCGGAGCATCTCAAATCCCTAGAAACTCCACTACAAATTATGAAGCACATTCCAAGAGATAATCCATTATAGAGAACTACTTTAACAGAAAGAGAGACAGAGAGAGAGAATCCAAGAAATCCACATGAGGCCACCAACAATTGGCTGTACTTGCCAATGTAAAACGGCATAAACGGCCATTTCCCAACAAATGGTGGGGCCTAGCTAGCATCTCTCCGCTTGTTGACACAAAGTAAAAGCTTTTGCTCCTCCAAATACCATAGGTTCAAGTGGGTCACCTAACAAGAAATAGTGACATCTCATACATAGAGGATAAAGTGGGTCTACCAATTACCTTTACACAAACACATAGTAAGATATTGTTTTTCAAGGCAGCCTTAGAACACAAAAACCAAGTTTCAGATCTTGAATGAAGATATCCTAGTTGTGGGTTCATATATAATTCAACCATTTAAGTTTTAAAAAAAATTTTAAAATATGATTTAGAATTTAGATAGATGTGGATGGATTTTAATGGAGTAAAAAAGGTTCTAAAAAACTTAAGCATGTAAATGGATTGAATTCGATTGGATGTATAGTGACAGTATCATATTCGTATCCAATTATAGTAGGATGGTTTATAGTTTTCAGACGAATTCAGATAGTTTTTGGATAGTCATTTTTTGAATATGAATTCTCTTAAATAGATACAAACGTAGATCGAATACAAATTTTCGATTATCCGTTGACATCTTTATTGTTTTGTTAATGAGAGATAGGGTTGAGACTTGAGAGTTCAACAACTACCCTTTCTTCCACTCTTTTTAGTCTTTGATTTTCTTATGTTTTTTACTTTTATTTTATCTTGTATTTATTTTAGTAGATATGTATCACAGTAATATATATAAACCAACAGAAAATCTAGAAAAAGAATCACATTATCTTAACTTATAAAATGATAAAATTAAGAAAACAAAATCCAATAACGTAACTTAATGGGATAGACAGACACAAAGATATATTTCAGACATTTTATTATGAACGGATTGCTAAACGATTCAGATAATAATTGTTCGGATATGGAGATTATCATTTTCGTATCCGATTAATTTTTGAACGGATACGAATTCTTCTAAACAGATACAAACACAGATCGAATACAGATTTTCAAATATCCGTTGACATTTTTAAGAAAACTTGAAAATATGAAAGTTTAATAAAATTTTAATATGCAACTTGCCTTTTGAGACTGACTTATTCTAGGGATTAATTGATCTTGTGAAGCTTAGACACATGATAGGGAAAAGTATCCAAAATGTGGTGGTGTTTGATAAAAAATGCCCGTGATGATCGGGTATTAGTTTGTCAAAGATGTAATTAATTACCATAAATCATTTAGACTTTAGATATATATATAGATTCTTACTCTTTACATGATTAGATGTCAAGGTTTCTCATGTTGTCAACTTCTACCAAAGTTTCAGTTCTCTATAGACTTCAATATTTAAAGTCTATTCCTTTATTTTTCTTGAAGGAGTAGGTGAGGAGCCAATTTCACACCCAACAGAAGTGATTTGAGGAACCATGCATCTTTTATTGCTTGTACTTTGTCTTAAGGGAAAATTACAAAAAAAAACCCTGTAGTTTGAAAAAATTATATCAATTCTTCTCAAAATTACATCTACCCTCCTCTAAAGAGGAAGATCAATGTAATTTTTTTAAATTATAGGGGTGATAAACATAATTTTCCCATGTCTTTAATTAAAAATAGATATCCACATCCTCTATTTCCGTCTGCCCGTATTTTCATGTCTGCCCTATACATAATGAATGGAGCACGTAAAGACCGCTTTACCCCTATCCGAGCACCGAAAGTAGAGGATCCGGATTCTAAAAACAGACCTTATTTTCCAAACCATTTAATTTCTCACTGATAAGAATTTATTACAAGGTTCATAGAATCTATCGCAATTGAGAGGATTGCTTATTAGTTGGACAGTTTTGACAGCCACAACAACTCTTTATGTGTATTAAAGGAACAAAAAAGGACCTCTCGCTCTCTCCCTCTCTCTCAAGTGGTTGGAGGAGACTGTAGCTTAGGTTCTCGTATGGGGACAGTCCTTGGGACCTGAGGACCATCCATATAGAATCCATTGCCCCCTCCGGACTGCCGAAGGATTAGAAAAATTAAAGAAAATGAATTTATAGAACCTGTGTTTTTCTTTTGTCCTCTTCTCAAGGAATGTGTGGGTAAAAGATTTGAAGAAGATGGATGAAGATGGGATTTGGTTCTAAGATATGGTCAAAGCAATCCATGATCCTTACCACTAGAGAAAGCCTCACTTTGTCGCTACAACAAATTAGCACTTCGACGACGAAAAGACAGAGATTATAGTGATGGTATTTTTCATCGTTGCTGTATAAGTCTTTCTATAATGATAAATTTTATTGCTACTATATAAACAAAGCATACTACATATAAAAACGGTAATATATTACCATTGTTGTCTAGGCTTGTAAACGGATCGGATTCAGTTTGGATAGTGCTATATCCGCATCTACATCCAATTAGCTTTCGGACGGATTTGGATAGTGCTAAACGGATACGAATACAGATATGGAACGGATATTTTATCCGTTTATATGTAAATATAGTTTTTCGGATAGCTATAGCCTATCCATATTTGCATCCATTTAACTTTTGGACAGATTTGATCGAATAATGCTAAATAGATACGAATACGGATACGAAAACGGATTTCGACTATTCATTTACACCCCTATTGTTATCTATCTATCTATCCGCAGTGGTAATATATTACCCCTGCTTTATAATTAGTATAAAGGGATAGTATTATATTATATTACCGCTGCCAAACATCATTAATTAACAGCCAAAGTAAATTAATACAACTAAAAAATAATATATTAATAGATCTTTCGTGGTGGTTTTATATTACCGTTCCTAAATATCAATGTTTAGCAGCAGAAATACATTACCATCGTTGAATGTCCAAAATCCCATTTGGACCAGAATCCTCTGCAATACCGGCGGGGCGACGGTGCACATTTGACAGCACAGCAGAGGTCAAGTGGCACATATAGCACACATGGCATCTGCTATGCTGCCAGATGTGCACCACCGCCCTGCCGGTACTGCAGAGGATTTTAATACTCAACGGCTTGCCAAGTGCCAACTAATTCATGTATGAATTCATGTGTAAGTACTGGCCTATATTGCAACGATTATAAAAAACTGTATCGAAATGTAACAAATAGCGGCATTAATATATTACCGCCTCTATAAAAATGTAATTTTGATAAAAATATGCATGCCACCACCATACTACTAGTATAATACTATTCCACAAATAAATTTTGGCAAGACATCGTTGTCTGGTTGTGTAGCACCTATACCGGTGTGGGACCAATGAGAGCGCATGCAGCGACATTAATATAAATGTGATTTTTTATTTCATGGGGGGGGGGATAGAGGTACTTTCATGTGCTCCTATGTTTGGGCGCAAAAACATACGACCAGGTAGCGTTCTTTTTCCTAATTTTTTTTTTAACTAAAATTTGAGGGATTAGGTTGTTTTGGGCCTAATATAACTGATTCCGATTAAATTGAGTAAAGCTATCCAAAAACTGAAGTGTTGATCCTATTCATAAATTACCATGTATGAAATCTTTCACTGAAATAAATATCTTGTACACAGGTTTGTAGACCTGTCATGTAGCCCCCAAGATTTTTAAAACCTTACTTACAAACCCTTGAGACTAACGGAATACTAGGGGTGTCAATAAAGCCCGGCTGGCCCGAACCCGCCCTGAACCCGGCCCTGGCCCGACCCTGATTTTTTGACCCGAGGGAGGGTGTGGGTTTAGTTATAGTCCGACCGGCAGGTCGGGTTGGGTCAGGTTTAGATCCGGCCTGCGCCTGAGCCCACTGACCCGACCCTCAGATTAATTATAGGTATATAATATTATATATATATATATTATATACTTAATATAAGTATTTTCTTGACAAAAAAAAAAAAGAAAGAATTGTAGCAGAGATAACTACTAGCTTTGTCATCATCATGAAGTGGGAACCCATAAAAAGAGTAGATCATCTACTATTTTGATCAGGACCATAAAAAGAGTCACTGACATGATTGTTATTTGGTTGTAGCCCCTATAAGCTTCCAGACCTATTGAGGGGACACCGTTACAATTTTAGAGAGAGAGTTTATACACACGTCATTTTTTTCAACATATTTATTAGCTGTCCCATAGGTTGAGATCCTATGTTACAAAAACATGGTCTAATGAGACACTTGGACGGTACCCATTAACACCCCTACGGAATACCCATTCCATTAGAGTGACGAATAGGTTAAGGGATGATGTCAGCAGGCCATAAATCTATAAATAACCAAAATACCCTTATCTTGAGAGGGGTAATTTTGGAAGGGTTTGTATAATAGGGATTTAAGGGGATAAAAGGAGAAAGGAGGGGTAAAATTGAAAAGTAGGGTAAATAAAAAAAAGCACAAAAGGAATGATGGGGAGGGACTTTATCCTCAACTTTGGAAAAGAGTTGCAGACGGTGGAACTAGTGGAACTTCAGAGGAGAGATCGCCTTCAATACTTCTATGTATGGCTTCATATTTTAATGGTAGGTAGTCGATGGACAACCTTCTTGAATGTAACTAATTGCCACGTGAAGAGTAAAGAGATCAATTCCAAGATGCAGATTAGGAGATAAGGGTATTTTGGATATTTATAGATTTATGGCTTACTGACATCATCACTTAACCTGTTCACTCTAACGGAATGGGTATTCCATCAGTCTCAGGGGTTTGTAAGTAAGGTTTTAAAAATTTTGGGGGCTACATGATAGGTCAACAAACCTTCAGGAGTGTACAAGATGTTTACTCCTAGCTATTTTAATTAAAAACAATTAGTTGATGTACATATTTTGCAACGGGTTACTATTACAAATTTAAAGTTTAGGTTTTTGGGTTACTATTACTAGTTTCTAGGGTTTAGCTTAATTTTGGCTGACTCTAGACAATTTTTACTAAATTGGAATCAGCTAAGGTTTTATCTAGTCAACCAATTTTTGTTTTTATTCCCTTAAAACTGCTAACAAGTTTCTATACCTCCTACTCCTCCAACAGTTCACTTCACCTCATCACAACTCTGTTTTTTTTAACAAAATTACATTTCCACTATGCATTTTTATTAATCAATCAATGAAGAATTATTTAGTTCTTGGGGAAGATATTTTTCTTTATTTTATGGATTTGTTTTTATTTTTAAATTATAAAGAATTTTTATAATATAGTGTTTATTGATTTTATAGATTTTTTACATACATTGTGTAAGAAATATTATATTACATTTTATACAAAATTTAACACAGATATCTATATTTATTTCCTATTTTAATTTTTATATTGTATGATTTTTTTTTTTTGTATTTTGTGCAATATTTTACAAAAAATGTTTAATTTTAAATTCAAAATATTCGTTTTTATTATTTATTGGATTTTTTTATATTTTTTTGTCGATGTAGAGAGCTGATATCGAAAAGGTGTGTTGACTCAGCATAATGGACTGATACAGCCGATACATATCAAGTAATACTAACTCTAATACGTTAAAGTGTTGACCATATACATATATGAATACGTATGAATTTTTTCATAAAAAAAATAAAATAACATTATTTTAATATAAAATACATAGTAAAGGTGGACATTTAACGGTAATAATTATTTACCACAGCTATTTAAATCGTATTTTGATAAAAATAATATAATGACGTAAGTGTACATATTATTTTAATACGTACAATGTAGAATGTAGTGGTGGTATCTATTTATAGTTGCTATATGTTGAGCAAAGAGGTCGTGAGTTTTGTCATTGTTGTCAACATAGTCAACGCATTACAAAGGTGATGGGTGGATTGCTAAGGTTGAAGTGTAGATTGTTGTAAAGAAGAGGCCAAGTTTCAGCAAAATGAAGAAGTGCGGTAAGTGCCTAGATTCGATGTTGAATGAATCCTGTTTTTTATTTTTTTAATAACCCGAATATTATCTGGGACCCGGGCTGGCCCGTCAAATTTTATTAAAAACCAACTTATTTAGAAAAAACAGATACAAGGGGGGGGGGACATACCCACCTTACCCCAACCCGAAACAGCAAAATCAAACTCTCCCTCTCAACAGAGTACATTACCACCTTACAAAACCCCATAAGCAAAACAAAACTATCTATGCACAACCGGAAGACCCGTCGCATCCTCCTTAATAATTTGTCTAAGACCCCTAGGAAGGTCGATTGGAAAGGCATTGTAGGTCGATACACTCTTGACACCGAGCCAGTTGTATCGAGTGTTGAACGCGTGCGATATGTGACCAAAAATGTCTAAGTCATTCTTGGCTATTTAAGTGGGTATTAGGCTATATATGAAAGTGAGATAAAACGTCCCACTCAAGAGAGAAGAAAAGAGGAGAAAATCCAAGGAGAAAAACCCTAGAAAATTGCCCTTGCACCATCCATTGAATGTACTATTGAAACAAATTATTAAAGCATTACAGGACATCATTAAGGGCTTGTGAAGAAAGGAGGAGGAAGAAGCTAGCCAACAAACTTAGGGTATGAGGCAGAACACAGGGAGATTTCGACTTGTCCAAGAGGCTTGATTGAAACTTCAAGGTTGTTAAGGTAAAACTTGGTGTAATGACCCAAATCCAGATAGGATACTAGGTACTGCTCTCACGAGCGTTGACATGGAATAATTGGAATAATTCACTTCGCACGGCCATAATATATTACCCCTACTAAATATGATAAATGAAGTTGGCTTCGAGAATTACCAGGATTAAATAACTGTTGCAAATTTTGTAACGAATTCCCAACGATAAATTAAACCGCTTTTGATTTAAATAGAGACGGTATTTTATTATTCAGTGGTGATAAATATGGTGACGCAAACAGCCACTAGTTCGGCTGGTTGGAGGCATTGCAAGTTGAGTGTATACCCCCCCAGGAGGTCAAGGGATCGACTCTCCTAGATTGCATATATATTGTGCCAAAAAGATATTCCTCTCTCCCCTCCCCCACCCCCCCCTTAGTTGTAGATTGTGGGTTTGTCTTAGCCTACCCCCAAGCTTGTAGTTGTAGATTGTGGGCCCTTGAGTAGGATAGACCCAAAAAAAAAAACAAAAAAAACTGTGGCTATTAAGCATATTTCCTTGAAGAACAGTGTGATTTAATTTGATATGCTAGACAGCCAAATTAAACTTAATTAATTTGTATTAACTTTGACATCTATGGTTATGGAGATCTTAATTAAGGATTTGTGTTGGCAACAAATCACCTGTATGGCTGTAACCCATGTTCTTCCATGTTCAAATAAAACTTTTTTTTATTAACCACAGCTGCTACAAAAGAGGGTACACTACTCCTCTTTTATGCTCAACCAACCACTGTTTGTTTATTAGCTTTATTCCAAGGAAGAAGTAAAAATAAGGTAGAGTGGGAGAATAAAAGGATCAAATTAGAATTGAATTCCTTATCTTCATGCCACCATAAAAGGGGAATCATGTTAGGCATTTTATGTCTTTTTTGTTTTTCAATATGGAGAAGAAAAGTTTGAAGTGTGTCCAAACTCTGGTGGGGCCAAAAGACCTAATAGAAATATTTGGTCAGGTTCATATAATAATATAGTTTATAGAGACATCTCCCTTACAATCAAAATTGTCACCACTTTTTTGAGGGTGAGGGCCATAGAGATGGTTTTATATGTGTTTGTCTTCAAATTTCTTTTGTTGTTTGAAAGTGTTTGTCTCTAGGTATTATAGAGACCCCATAGAAGAGATTAGATTAAAGACCATAAAATACCAAGCACTAGCTTTTCCATTTATGCATGATTTGTTTCTAAAG
This sequence comes from Telopea speciosissima, assembly GCF_018873765.1. Lineage (NCBI taxonomy): Eukaryota > Viridiplantae > Streptophyta > Magnoliopsida > Proteales > Proteaceae > Telopea > Telopea speciosissima. The sequence continues at coordinate 15,149,189 of NC_057925.1, read as the reverse complement.
CACCTATGCCTCTCTACTTGTGGTGTTTGTTTGCTCTCGGAGTCAAAATCTCATGTGAAAAAGATAAGATAGAACTGGAAATTTGGGTCGAGGGGATCTGGCTCTCCATCCTAAAAACAGGGGGGGGGGGTCATTTCACATGTGGTTCTCAAATGGGACCCACCTGTGAAATGACTAATCCACCCCTATTTTTTCTATCGTTTAGTGGGGCTGGACCCTCCCGCTCCTGCTACGGCTAGAGGAAATCCATTTCCCAATAGAGAGAATCTGTTGATTCATATTCATTCTAGGACTCTATATACCACGTCTCACATGTGATATGGGTTTTGTTTAAAATAGCAACTCTAATATGTAATCCTCTTTGCATGTAAACTCCATATTTCATGTATCCTTGAAATTCTCTTTCCTTGTATAGTTTGGTTAGGATTCTCTCCAATTGTAACCTCTACAATAACATGATATCACGAGCTTTCTAAATTCCAACGAGTTTTTTTTTCTTCCTACCGTTCTTGGGTTTTCTTCTCTCTTCTCTCATGGCAGATGACACTGCCTCTTTCGACTCTGGGCTTGTTCATGCCCCCCCATCCGCCACTTCTCCCTCACCTTCCTTCCCCAACACCGACCATTATATTTCTATCAAACTCACTCCAAAAAATTTCTTGTTTTGGCAAACTCAAATTGAACCTTTTTCTTGATGGACAAAACCTACTTGGGAATCTTGATGGCAAGACTCTATGCCCTGACGAACCTATTGCGACTACTAATTTCCGTCACCAAGACTCCATGATTCGAAGTCACCTACGTCCACGGCCGAGCGATAAGCATAGCTTCTACTATTAAAGATGAAGAAAAAATATAAAACCCTCATACCCATCTCCTTACGAGATAATCCCTATATATAGTATCTTGCGCAGTACGATATAAAGAAACTCTAATCCTAAAAAAGACAAAATGTCCCCCAGTATAAACAACTCCCAAAAAAATTCGGATATGGGGCTCCTACTCCCCAACCCCGACCCACTCAGCGGCGAGCGAGACCGTCGATATTGGGGAAGAATCACCAATACTTCTTGGATTAACTTGAGATCAGGCTTACCAATAACAAGGTCATATAATGGTGCTAAGTTGATATCAATTGCATAGGTGGCACAAGGAACAGGGTTGACCCGAAGTGAATTTGGTGCAATTGAATAACCGTGGCCCGTACGCCGTGTAGAAAGGGAAACCTACTCACGATGCAAAAAAAAACAAGGAAACATAAAGAAGAAATAATTTCACACCCACAATGCAATGATTTACGTGGTTTGACAAGGTGCCTGCATCCACTGTGAGACGAGATTAATCTCAATAGCATTGGAGAAAAGGGTTACAAGCTCTCTTCCTCATGCTTCTTTGTGTTTACAAAGAATTCCTCGTAATCCAAATAAACCCTATCACTACCAGCTTAAAGGGAAAATGAAGAAAAACAAAATTCAGTACTAACCCCCAATTAAACCCTAAAAATTTTCCTCGAGACCTCGAACCCCTGCATGGACCCCCCAGCTCGGTCTGGCCCAAGAAATGAAGATAAACAATAGAATCAGTCAACTCCTCCAGACCTTGAGCCCTATGGGTTTATACGACCCTTCGGAGGTAGTCCACAACCCAAACTATAAAATACAAGACGTCAACCCTTCATACCGTGCGTCCCGTAAGTGTAATGAAACTCTTAACAAAGTTCAGTTTACGAATCGTAACACAACCATCCAAACAAGATCTGGAATTAGGTTAAAATTGGTATCTGGTACATGATTACAATTTAGTAATCAGTCTCATCAAGTGGCCTAAAATTGTGTATTGAAGGAAGTTTTCAAATGCAAACATCAAGACTAAGTACTTGCAAGTAATTCAAGAAGTGCTTACTTAAATTCCACCTACTTATTTCTAAAAGAACAATTCTTACCAAGGTCGGCCTCATCCAAGAATTCATGCTTTTCTCCTAATAATCTCAAATAGCTATGGTTTTTGGGTTGAAGCAAAACTACTCCTCCTGACCCTCTTTGTTATTCTACTTTAATTTAAACAGCATTTACCCTCCTTGGAGTATATGGTTTTGGACTCAATTGCTCTGCTCTAGGAGTTCTGTACTATAGGAGGTCCAGCATTCTTGGATCTATATAATATTGATAGAATATCACTATTCCATGTCAGTTTTAAACTGATAATTGGTACCACCAATGTCTACCTCTCTATATATAAAGAACTGTCTGGATTACTCTATAAACATCTAACTAATAACCACATTCCAAATTAAGATAAATGCTTCAACTACTCTTCCCACTTATAGCACAAATCATCTAGGGATCTTAAATAGGTAATCCACCATGAAAGTCATGTATTCAAGGTTCTATCATTGGCCATTTCTTCTATTGCCTAAGATATGTTTGGCAATTTAGGTTAGCCCTTATTACCCAACCTGTTTGTTTTTTTTTGTAGGTAACTCAATTTTCTCAATCAGTTAGGTTAATTGTCAATTTTCATGCAAATCTTGGGTCAGGATGCATTTGAAACCAGATCAAAAATGGAGTTTGATCCAATTCATTAATCTTAATTGGGATAGAGCATGAGTAGTTGGTTGTTTATACAATTGATGAGTGTATTAAATTGAACCATAATGTATAAACTATAAACAGGTATTCATTAATTATTTTAATTGATGAGGGGAATGGATGACCAACTATAGTGCTAAGTATCCATACTAACAGGATTAAAGACTAGATCAGAACACTGAGTCCTTGTTTGTTAATGAAGTTGTTCACAATTGTCAAATAATATATAAACAAGCTCATATATGTATCAAAGGCACCATGCCCTACAAATTAAGGGCACATATCACTTTGAGTAAAATCCCTGAAGTGACAAAGGGCCTAACAAGTTTCAAGGCTTCAAAACTTCAAGCTTCAAGCTCCAAAGCAAGTCAAACTTGTGATGGAGAGATGAGACAATACAGAGAGATACGTAGAAAAGTGGCTATATATAAGACGTAAAATGCTTGCTTACATAATCCATCTAAAATATTAATTGAATGTTCCTCTGGTGCTCTGGGGGGATTAAAGCGACAGGCTGTAATGCTGTATGAGCATCCACTCCAATGCTCACATTATTAGAGGTGCTGTAATAAAGCTAGAATTTTTCCACCCAAGACCCTTCAGAAAAGCTAAAAAGCTAGAAGAAAAAGGAGCTTCGGGCTTCCTTCCTCCCTTTTTATTTTTTTCTATTCCTTGCAGCATCTGCAAAGAATCTTTTTTTTTTTTTTTTTGTTAAACGGCTTCTGTTTTTCTTCTTTCTTCTTGGACTTTTCTCTGCATTTCCTGATTTTGCTTCAAGCTTCTGGTTTTCTGCCTCTGTTTGCTACTGAATCTGGTTCTTATACCAGAGATTTTTATTTGGGTTCCTTCTCTTTGGTTTTTTGTTCCCGCTTGATCAGTAAATTGTATTATCTTTTTTCCATAGTTTGAAGCTCTTTTGCTTCCAAGTTCTTCTTTTGACTTTAAAATTGGAATTCTTTGGGAGCTCTAGTGAGTGGGTATTCTCTAGCTTTAGGTTTCATTCCCAGAATTGATTCTCTAGCTTTAGCTCCTTCCCTTGTTTATTTATTTCATGTATAGGAAACCACAGTGATTTCTCTTCTTGGCGCTTAAATTTCTGAGTTAAGGTTTAAATTTTGGAACTTTAACTTACAGGGTTGGTTGATTCGAGCTTTTCCCTCTCTGGGTCTTCTGATTTCTTGGTTTTCTTCTTTTTCCCTCCAACACAATTACTTGTTATTCCTTTCTGGGTTTTTGGTTCTGCTTTTTGATCTTTTCTTTTCTTCAGCTGATTTTTTTTTTGTGCTTCCATGGGACTCTGTCATGGAAGACCCATTCTTCAAAACGATGAAGACAACCCTGTAATTCCCGAAGATGCTATACCTGGAGTGAATTCTGAACCCACTAAAACCCCAAAATTTCCCTTCTACAGTCCAAGTCCATTGCCTAGTGCCTTCAAGAACTCACCCGCTTTCAAGAACTCGCCCGCTAATTCAAGTGTGAGTTCAACCCCTTTGCGGATCTTCAAGCGACCATTCCCTCCTCCTTCCCCTGCAAAGCACATCAAAGCATTGCTTGCTCGCAGGCATGGCTCTGTGAAACCGAATGAAGCCACAATTCCTGAAGGAAGCGAGTGTGAAGTTGGATTGGATAAGAATTTCGGGTTCTCAAAGCAGTTTTTGACGAAATATGAGCTTGGAGAGGAGGTGGGTCGTGGGCATTTCGGCTATACTTGTTCTGCAAAGGGGAAGAAAGGAGAATTGAAGAGGCAGGAAGTGGCAGTCAAGGTCATTCCCAAAGCAAAGGTTCGTTTGCTATTGCTTAGGTCTAATGGTCTTTGCACTGTAATCATATCTACTGTTTTAGAAAGTCTATCGAATCTAAATTATCACTGAATTTCTTTTGGTTTCCTATTGTAAACATGTGAAGTTTTGCTTCTAAGTGCCCCCATCTACTCATTTGTTCTGCTGTTTGAGCTTCTTATAAATTTTAATTTGAAACTTCCTTCCGCCCATCCAAATTTCTGTTGAAATTGATCTTATTTTGTTTTACACCTGTTTTGGTAAAATCTGGTCATGGCCCCTGTTTTTCTGATTTTTACTATATCTAAATAGGTTCCAGTATTGCTTGCGATTTGCAACTGATAATTGGTCTAACTGTTTCGATCATGTTGGTACTGTCATGAATTGTGGAAGTTATCTTCTTCCAAGATTGAGGAAGGTATTATTTAGCCAGCGTTGTTTTCAGTTTCAGTAGTTCTTTTGTCAGGATCCAGTGATGGGGGAAAATAAGATTGTTACATTAGATGGTATATCTCACTTAATCTTAACAACTGATACTTGAATACTGTTGTTACTAAGGTTTGTATCTTTTTTTGTTGAGATAAACTATGGGATTATAGATTTATAAAATTTAAGTTATTTGGGTACTAGGTTCTAAGTTATAAAAATTATCATTTACCAAAATAAAAAGTAATAAAAATTATCTGGTCCATCAAAGCAATATATTATTCTAATTCGTCTGGGCAGTAGTAGATAATATCACTGTCTGGTGAGAGAATGATCTTTTATGCGGCTATTTTGCGTCATATTTCCATCTATTACAAAGCCTCATATTCTTGAAAATATGAGGGAAGAAACCCTGAGCTGCTTTTGTTCTAATATGTTGTGTGTTGTACTTGCAGATGACCACAGCTATTGCTATTGAGGATGCAAGAAGAGAAGTGAAAATTTTGCGTGCTCTAACAGGACATAATAACTTGGTGCAGTTTTACGATGCGTATGAAGATGATGATAATGTGTATATAGTGATGGAGTAAGTGTATTTTCCTCAGTGCGGCAGCCTTGTTGGAGAGATACATTTGATCCTGTTGGTGTACAAATTTCCTGGGCATGGTTTAAGGACATGACATGAGAAAATGACAAGATTGGGGGTGGTTGTAGGGACCAGGGTTAAAACTTGGTCTCAGTGTGACTTGGCTAACAGAAAAAGCAAAAAATAAAAAAAATAAAAAAAATAAAAAAAAATTATTTTATGCCTTTTCAGTTGAGTTGACTAGATCTCAGTCATGGAATTCTACCTGTTGTTGCTGAATCGTTTTTAGTCTACTTAGCTCCTTTAAAATTTAACCTTGTCCCGGTTTCATTCTGTGTGGTCTTGATCCTCCTTCCTCTTCCTTTTCATTGAGAGTGCTGTTACATTAAATAGAAAAGGTGACAGTAGGGGTGAGCCCTCTCAATGTGCCAGTAGTTGTTTGGCCTAGTGCATATTAACTCAAGGAGAGAATGTCCTTTGAAATGAGGATCTTAACTCTGATTGAATTTGAAAAAAAAAAATTTCTTCATTTTTTAGGATAATCAGAATGGAACCAACATAGAAAAAGATATACATTTGATACAGACAAAATAGGAAACAATAAATTAGAGAAGACATAAGAATTTAATTGTAGAGTTGGGAAAAAAATAATAGAAAGAGTAAGAAGTAACAGAGGCAAAGCAAGGAGGATAGAAATCCCGTTTGTCATTATATTTGGATTTTTACCTTATTTCTTGTCGAAACTTGCAGAGTATGAAGAAATTTGGGGAAAACTTCAGTTCAGCCAGGTTGAAAAAATGTTAATGAAGTTGAGTTTTAAAACTGACTTTTCTTTTTCTTTTTCTGATAAATAAATTCAGTGTTAAAACCATGAATGGAGCAACTTGTCCTTTTTTTTCGTAGTCATCCACTCTGTAATCTCTTGGTTTCTCTGGAACGTCTTCAGAGGAATGTGAGAGATCAAATTGATGCTTGCATTTTTGGAGGGTTTTGAATTACTTAAATCATGTTGTCTAGAGTTAAGAACTAGCTTTCTGATTTTCTAATATTTTTCAGGTTATGCAAGGGAGGTGAACTTTTAGATAGGATACTCTCAAGGTACTTTTGGTGATGTAAGGTTGATCTTGAACTTCTGTACCCTGGAATCACCACTTTCTAATGTGAAGTAAATATTCCATTAATATTTTCAGGGGCGGCAAATACTCAGAGGAAGATGCCAAGGTGGTCATGACTCAAATTCTAAGTGTTGTTTCCTTTTGTCATCTCCAGGGTGTGGTTCACCGTGACCTGAAGCCAGAGGTACTTCCCATGGCTTGACTTTTTAGCCTATCCATATCATGATTCATGATATGCTCATACTTGAGTTTCTTTAATGGTAGCTTTTAACTTGTAGGTGCTTATACTTCAACCTAATGTGGCCTAGATTGGTTACTATGTCATAGAAGAAACCCTTGCAGCTTTTATGCTTCTACAAATTTTCTGCTATTTTTTTTCCTGTTTCATTGTTATGCCACTTTAGATCTATTTTCTCAGTATATCCCATTCAAAATATATTCCCTCCATTTTTCTTGAACAAAGAGAAGCTTATCAAAAGCAATGTGTTTTGATTGGTAATGGAGATAATCTAATTAATGGAGGAGAGGAGGCTTGTAACAGAAATGATAGCGATTTATGATGTAATAATCAGTCGCTGAACAACGTCCATCTTATAATCCTCTTTTAGTCAGAAGATGATGTCAACCTAAGGACTAAAGGCGACTTCCCATAGAGGTTAGCTTCTGAATATGCTTGACGTTGGTAGGTTAGTCTCCACACTTGACATTGGTAGATTATCTCCCAGCCCTTCTTCTCTTCCAAATGTCCAAACAATCACATTACTTGAGTCACCTTCCACAAGAAGGTTGTTGAATCAAGGTCCATTGCAGCTTTTAGCCCTTGAAGAATGTCATATTGTGCCTTCATTTCTAGCCCTTTGACTCAGGATCCAAACTATAAAGAATTGCTTTAGTTTATATTGAATCTGGTGTGCTGAACTGCTTCATGGGAATTTTACATATTTGTCTCTATATCCAATTTCAACCATTGTAAGAGTTGAAAGTTGAAGTCTCCACCAAAAGAGGTGGGCATTTCAACTCCCATGATTCATGGACTCAACTCTACTGCTTAAGAGTAAATCATATCCTTGCCTCTGTCCTAAGATTGCGGGAGTTGAAAGTCATGATCCATACTGACAATTATTTTCTCCGAGTGGTCCTAAAAACCAACATATTTCATCCTCCTTCCATGAAAATTGTTTCAAAAACTTTTCTCTTGTAGTACCGTCCCTCTTTTTCTTGTTATCTTTATTTTGATACTTTATTCGCTGCTTCAGAATTTCCTTTTCAGTATGAAAGATGAGGAGTCTCCCCTGAAGGCCATCGATTTTGGGTTATCAGACTTTGTAAAGCCAGGTTAGTGTTACTATTTGAGATTTTGTCCTTTCTAACTCCTGAGTTTGAGTTATTATCTGACTTCTTTGTCGTTCTGCAGATGAACGGTTGAATGATATTGTAGGAAGTGCATATTATGTAGCTCCTGAAGTTCTGCATAGATCATATGGCGCTGAGGCAGACATGTGGAGTATTGGTGTGATTGCTTATATTCTTTTATGTGGGAGCCGCCCCTTTTGGGCCAGAACAGAATCTGGCATCTTCCGAGCTGTCCTAAAGGCAGATCCCAGCTTTGAAGAAGCCCCCTGGCCTTCCTTGTCATCCGATGCAAAAGATTTTGTCAAGAGATTGTTGAACAAGGATTATCGTAAGAGGCTTACTGCTGCTCAGGCTCTGAGTAAGTTAATGAACTAACTACTCTAGGTAATCATTGACAAACATTCTCGAGATTCAGAAATTCTGAAGCTTGCTGCTTGATTCTGCGTTAGGTCATCCATGGCTGTCCAATCGTCAAGAAATAAAGATCCCTTTGGATATTTTAGTGTATAAGCTTGTGAGAGCTTATATATGTTCATCATCTCTCCGGAAAGCAGCTTTGAGGGTACGCCATTCTTGCTTATGAGGAATAATTATTGTCTGTGGTTATCCAAAAGCAAAGAACTAAAAATTGTGTACAGAATATACCATGAAAGAAACTGTTTGCAAAAGAACGAAACGGTGTAAATGGTTTCACTACGGCTACATTAATTTGTCTGTTTCCTTCTTTAAATCCTTTTACTTATGGAAATCTCATCAATCCCATTTTGATTTTTCTAGTCTTCCATTTTCTTTTCATGTGTGTATAAGTATGTATTCATATTGCAATATGCAATAAATATTGTGTAAATGATTAGCTGACATTTGGGTTTTTGCTTTGGAACAGCATGGTTTTCAGACTAAAGTTGGGTTTATAGGTATACAATGACTATACATTTACAGGGCAGATGCATGATTAGTTGATAGGTTCAAATGAACTGTGCATATTGAAGCAGTTGATAATATGAAGAATTTGATTTAAGTAGCAACCTGAATAATACATATCGTATCAGGAAGTAAAAGAATATATGAGATTGATTCATTCCTCACTTTAGTTCTGCTTTCATAGTCATCGTACAAGCATTAAATGATTCCTAGCAGTCTTTGCAGCTTCCGATTACTGAATTTACTGCCCATTTCACAGTATTACCTAAAATGACCATAGGAGAAGTTCTGGGGAAAGACATGCATACTCTAGGTCTTGTACCAAGTATGGCCTCAGATAGAGCCTATTGGAGGGCAAGGATCCATGTAGCAGACCCCATTTAGCTGAGTTTCTCCTGACTTGCTGGGCTGTGCCTTTTTTTTTTTAAGACCTCAGTTTTCCCCTACTCTGTTTTGTTTGGATCCATGTAGCTGACCCCATTAAGTTTGGGATAAGGCTGAGTTTGTTGTTTGTTGTTGTTCACATTGTAAATAAGGAGAATGTAGATAAAGTGAATAGTTGTGGCCTTGTTTATACTTTGTAGAGTGAATGCTGTGGCCTCCTCAGTTACAGCCTGATTGTGGGAGAACTCCAAATCAGATTTTGAATTTCTTGAAGAGACTTTCTAACTACTAATATTTTCTGATCACTTCTCTATTAAAAAGTTAGATATGCACGATAATTAAGAACTTCAAGATTCGCATTTGTGATTGGACTATAAAATTAAGGACAGAAATTGCCTTATTAACTTGTTCCCTTCTTATTTGTATGTCCAAATTGGTGTTTCCAATGACTAAATGAATACATACAATAGTAACCAAGGCAAGTCATTTGGGTCCCCATTGAAATAAGAAAAGCTGCATAAGAATAAAGTAAGGGGTTGTAGTGTCCTGCATCCAAGGTTCCAAAATTTGGTTTTGACTTGTCAAGTACTTGCACAAATCCAAAACCGTTGAACCCTTTGTGCCTGTAAGATTTTTCTATCTACTCTTGAAACTCACTCTTATCACATCCTCTCCATTAAAGTCCAAGAGTAGATTTGATTTGTGCTTTAGCCTAACTTTTCCAAGTGCTGTTTGGGCTTCAACTTAAAGATTCAAAAGTATTCACTTGGTCTGGAGACTCTGGACTATGGAGGAGCCATAAGGCACTGACCTGACAAACCTCTCTCTCCAGTTTTTCAACGGCGATAGTAGATTGAACTTCAACTCATAAACACTTTAAGTTTTCTATGGTACCTTCACTTGCTCCATAACCTTAGTCTTGGAACCCAGGACCTGGAAGTGGGATTTGCACCTTGTTACAGACCTTTTCAGTGCTGTGTTGTCTTCAAATTATACTGATGTCGTTCAACAACATCTGACAGGCTCTTTCAAAGACATTGACAGTGGTTCAGCTATATTATCTCCGTGAACAATTCACACTGTTGGGGCCAAATAAGAGCGGATTCATATCTATGCAGAACTTTAAGACAGTAAGTCCTATATTTTTGGTCCATTTCATTGTTTAGCTGTTTCTCTGTTTCACTAGTTATGTCATTCTAATCAATACTTGGATTTCCAGGCCCTGATGAAGAACTCTACTGATGCCATGAAAGATTCTCGGGTTATTGATTATGTTAACATGGTAGTGATCCCTGCTCTTCTCAGTTGTTTACTTTTTATTTTGTAGCTGTTGGGGTCCCACCTAAATTGTCTTAAGTGGTGAATATTTCATATTCATTTTCAGGTCAGTGCTCTTCAATATAAAAAATTGAACTTCGAAGAATTTTGTGCTGCTGCCATAAGTGTGTATCAGCTGGAAGGACTTGAGAGTTGGGAGCAACATGCACGTTCTGCATACGAGCATTTTGAGAAAGATGGGAATAGACCAATCATGATTGAGGAACTTGCCTCGGTATGTATTAATTTCTATCTGTGCTTGCATGCATGTGCATGTGCATTTGTCTATACGTAGGGAGTGTTTGTTGCTTTTCTGCACTGTGATTGTGAATACAAAACGATATAGGATAAATATATCTGTATTGCTACTATTAATACTTTTAGATTGCACAAAAAGAAATATAGGAGTATCAATGTTTGTATTGCAGTTCCAACTACTGTGTCAAGATATTGACACCATTTGTTAAAATAATTAAAAGTAGGAAACCTTAAAAGACTTTGAAAATGTTCTTTTCTGCCGACAAATTCGCTTATTTAATGTTTTAGGTGGTCTTCTGCTAATTTTATTGTTTTAGAACTTCGTAATACCTTTGTCGGGAGAGCAATATCTTTTATAAACTAACCTGCTTACTATAGCTACCATAATATAATTTAGTTAACTAGTTGTTTATAGGAAAGTGATTCCATTCAAGATCTTAAATTTGACTATAGTGCATGTTTAGTGAGTCACGGTTTCTGCATGTATCGGTGTGTGCTATCTGTTTTATTAGTAATCATGTCAAATTGTTCTTAGAATACAAGCAAATATATGCTTATCATTTCAAGTGCATATATATATATATATGGAGAAAAAAAAAAACATTATTTCATCTTGACGAGGAAGTCAAGCTGTGGTGCATGCTGCCTGTAATTGGACAACAGTACATGGGTGTCCTGGAAACTTTTTAACATTTTTGAGTCAATATGCTGATTTAGTTTGTTTCACTTAGTTGGAAAGCTTTTTAGTTTTTCTCTGTTATCTGAATCCTTGTCAACACCATTTTTACACCACTTAGTTGGATCAAAATTCCAATCCTCTATTATTTATTTTCATCAGGAACTTGGCCTTAGTCCATCAGTCCCTGTTCATGTGGTTCTCCAAGACTGGATAAGACATTCAGATGGAAAGCTTAGTTTCTTGGGCTTTGTCAGACTTCTGCACGGGCTGTCTTCGCGAGCATTGCAGAAGTCTTGAAATAAAATTCCAGCTTGGTACGGGGATTTGTTATGCTATCTTAGTCATTCTCCTTTGATGAGAAGTCTAATCAGAAGTCATGGAAAAGCATGTGGGTCTAACCTCTAGTCTGCACTACAAGAGAATAACTTAAGTCAAGAATGGAGCTGATGCCTGCCTGAGCCAGGGTTTAAGCCATGAGTGGCATATTCTCATGCGCGGTATGTATTTTTTGTCCTTATATTTTTTTCCCCATGTTTTGTGCATGAAGCTGTAAGAGGATTGTACAGATGAGAGTAGGATTAAAATGTTTCAGGATTTAGGGGAGAGTTTCGATATGAATTGAGTTTGTGTTTTATGGATTTATTCCCCTTGTAACCATTACGTTGTTTTCTTAATAAATTACTCCTTCCAAAAAATTATGTATTAGGGCATAAACAGCTGCTACGACGAGCACGATTCAATTATTTCAAAGCAAACATTCTTGTTATTGTTCTGTATCGCCCCTAAATTTGGGACTGGTACTAGACTGAGGAACCACCCTTTCCTGGTTCACATGATGCCATATATTATTCAAAGTAAATTCATGCTTACAAAGGAGAGGGAAAATAAAAACTATATGGTAGGAGGGATCAATGGAGCTGCAATGAAAGACTAGGCTTCTGAATTCTGATTTTATACTTGAAATTTGTGTGAATTATTTTTGGTGCGTCTGGATGACATGAGAGGGTCTTTTTCTACTATTTATTTATTCTTTTGGAGTTCTAGTAGATTGTTTTGACTTTGACGTGGTCTCTATTGGGTTTTATGTCTTGTATTCTGTAATGGTCCACATAATTATTATTGAGTTTGTAGAAATTTGTGTCGGGTTTTGGGTTTATTACATATATAAGGGTAAAATTATAATTGTATAAGGATCAGGGTTTTTCGGGTTTCTTATATATTGTCTCTTTAGGGAAAAACCTAGACACAAGCAAAAGAGATCACATTTTGAGGTGGACAGGTGTAGAGTGTTTTTTTTTATTAGTGAAAGTTTCTCTAGTTCTCTTGGGTGGATGCTCTGTCTCTCTCTCTCACTAAAAAAAAAAGGCCTTTGACCTCACCCGAGATTTACTATGACAAGTCCATTAATCTTCTCTAATCTAGCCTTCCAAGTTAGACCGCATCCCCAACTTACAAATACGTTTGATTGTACCTTCACATCAATAAAATTAAAATTGTTCATCAAACAGACAATGTTTAATAAAACATCAAAATATTCCCACTGCCAAACCCAATCCATCTGCTTAGTCACTAGGAGCATTTTTATTTTGAATCCTGATTTTCCAAGAGAATCTGGAGTCATATTTTATCTCTGATCTGCCCTTCTTCTAGAAGGATAAGGCACTGGCCTAGAGAGCTTCATTGAGTTAGGATAATCTTCAGGGGCTCAAACAATTACTTCTCATGTGGGTAGGATTGTCTTTGCTACGACCCAGGCAGAGTGTTTGTGCAGGGGTGGAATGGTCATTGTGCTCCCCTTTGTTAGGGGCACTAGGGGAACTAGACCGGGCAGGGAATTGCAGGGGATAAAGATCCTTCCTTTATTGGCTTTAAATAGTCGTAATAGGTCTCATTGGAACCTCAACATAAGGCTTTCTCCTTGATGTTCTTTTTCATGTTTTTCTTTGATAGATTATAAATTATATTGTATTATTATCCTTAATATGTTACTTTTGATTATTCATAAAAAAAAAGAAAAAAGAAAAAGAAGACTGATCTTCAAAGATATAAGAATTTCGTGCTTTCCAAATACTCCAGAGCAAAATAGTCCAGTGGGAGAGTATGGTGAAGAAAATGTTTGGAATACCTGAAAAATCAAAGATGTTCCATTCTGATTCAGAATCAGAACCAGGAGAGCTCAAAACTAGTCTGATGTGTTTGAATTCAGAACTAGTTGGTGGTTTGAGAATCCAATTGCACAATCAGCAGCAGAAGAAGAAGAAGAAGATGATGAAGAACAAAGACAACTGTGGGGAAGATACTTCTGCCATGATGGCCTTTGCAGATGAACTCTTTCATAACAGTGAAGTACCTCCACTGAAACTCCCTTCGCGTCTTCAATCAGTTGAGAAGGGGAAGTGTAGCAATCAAAGCTCCAAAGGTTCTTCCCCTAGATCCCCAAGTTCACTTCTGAGATTGCCACTTCTATACTGCAATCTCAAGAATGAAGAATTTGATCCTTGCATGGTTGCTCTAGAGCATGTAATGAAGGAGGGAGAGAGGAAGGGAAGTAGTAACATCTACTCAAAAGTGCAGTAAGTCTCTTTGACCTCCAAAGAAAATACCAGTGAGTGCTTTGGCTAATTCATCACAGGAAATGGTTGAAAACGAATCCTAATACGATGTAGAAAAGAATGGAAATTGCAAACAACAATTACACGATGAACACAAGGATTTACGTGGTTCGGCAAAATTACCTATGTCCACAATGAGATGAGATCTGTTTCACTATCAATGGAGAATAGGGTTACAACCGCTTGTCCTCACACCTCTCAAATTCCGTTACAGAGAAAGAATTCTTGCTACATATTTATAGTGAAACCCTATACAGGAATTTTACCGAAATACCCAGTCCTTAAAAATTTTTCTTCCTCGGGACTGCCACCCCCCGAACCTCCACATGGGACCACTAGTTCACTGAAGTCCCACCAGAACAATAGATTAACACATAAGTGGGCCAATCGGAATCAACCCGTAAACCATGCGACGGAATACAAGACATTGTACCCAGACAAATGGAGGATCTTATCAAAAAGGTTCAGCAAAATATAGAATCAAGAATGTTATATTCAGAAGTTCCTTCGAGGGATTGGTAAGCAAAAAGGAAAAGCTAAGAGATCAAACTATAATCCTAAGAAAATCCTATTACCTCAGGAGATTTAGCTTTAAATCTATTCATGTAACTCACTACAGTGCAAAGAAAGGAATGAATATATGAGGACTTTCAGAAAGCCATGTGGGCACTGTTTGGGTCATGTGGTCTTGGTCCAAATGATCTGCTCGCCCAACCCAATGGTTCGGTATGGAATATTTACTTAAAACTGGGCCGCCATTTGATAAAACTGAACTGGTTGCAGAGGATCCATCAAGACTAAATACACCTATAGAGGTACAATTTACCAGAAGATCATAAATGCAAACCTTTGGATCCCTTAAAGATCATAAATTACCAAAAAATATGAATATTTTTTTATTACACTTGTATTATTCCAAAAGGTATTTAATGTACGGTAAAAGATGGTTTTCAAAATAATTTGAAAGTATCTCGTCATTATGTTATTATTAAGAGTTGAACATTTTTCAAGTAGATATATGAAATGATAGGATTTACCTTCGTCAAAAACAAAAATTATGTTATACTAAAAGGGTTAAAAAAAAATATGATATTTTTTTCACCAATTTTTATTACAACAAGATTCTTCCTTATATATTTGATGGGAAAAAAAACCCCTTGCACCCAGAAATAGAGGAACTCAAAATGGCCACCCAAAATAAACATATTATATCTAAAAACATATCTCCTAAATGACCTTGATTATACGGCTCCACAGTATTACAAAGGGACTCATTCGCAACAAGCTGCTTTCCTATTTCATTTGATGAGTGTGTTTTCCTCCAAAGTTTAAACTCTTCCCTTAGAAATGTTGTCATAATGGGTTGCCTACAAACGAGTCTAAACAGATTCATGCCATCAAACAACATATATGCTTTTTTTTTTGTTAGGTCCAATCACCACCAGACGGCGGATCCCTACTAAGGGAAAAAAGGAAAATAACAAAATATCAAGCATCTGATGAGAGAGAGTCGAACAAACGACCTCTCCTAAAACTTAGGTCAGCGCTCCATGATTGACAGCCACCCAGCCACCACCATAGCAAAAAGCATATCTCTCCTTCAGAGAGCTGATAAATTTGTGACGTGCTGTCGAATGCTAACTTACCCAAAGCAGATGTTCAAGGCCCTATCACACACCCACAAATCCAAACCCCCCCCCCCCTAAAAAAAAAAAAAAAAAAAAAAAAAAAAAACAAGGAGATTTCGATTATTGGCTTCACCTAACCATTATGTAATGCAACTACCTTGTAGGCGTAAAGGTTGTAAAAGTCATAAAACTTACTTGAGTGCCTATAATAATAATGCTTTAGCTTTAATCAATGCTGGATTAATAATCAAAATGGTGGAAGCATAAGAGTGGGATATAAAACATCCTTTTACCTCTTAGAAGATAAAGTCATTTAACCCTTTTGTGTTGCATAACCAAATTCCCTCCCCCCGCCCCCCCCCCCCCCCCCCCCAAAGTGATTATGGCACACCCTCTACACATAGCTCACCCTGATTTTGTTGCCATCTAACTCTTTAGAAAGCCTACTCTACATAATATACTCTTTTTTTTTTTCCACCTGCCATGATCAGATATGCCCACATATTGTGGAAAGGTAGATCCCCTACTTGTATGGCAAGTTTCAGCCCAAACAAAGTGTGGAAATTTAGGATCACAAAGTGGGTCGATCATAGACTAGTAAGATGATACATAAGTATTAATGGAAGGATATATGATTGAATTTGAGTCTAAAATTTGACATGTAATCTATCTAGACTTTCCCTCATATATTAATGGTTAGAATTACCACATCATTCTACTATGTTGCAAAATTGAGCCGATTGTGGAGACAAGCTTGTCTACTCTGACCATGTATTGTCATGAAATATGTTGAGATATAATAAGGCAAAAGGTTTCATGTACGGCCATGGATGGTGTACAGGCGTACTTGAAACCCTTGGATGAGGATAAACTACCCTTTAAAATATCAAAACCCATCCCCTATTGACGAAGGGTCTGATTTTCAAAAGCAGCCATATAATAATTAATAATAAATAATAAATAATTCTCAATAAAACGAATCTTGGTTCTGTAATATTAGATTTCGATTATTGGCTTTAATCAATAGGGCTTAACCAAACCATTATGTAATGCAATTAACATGTAGGCTTAAAAGATTGTGAAAGTCATAAAACTTACTTGATACCTATAATGATAATGCTTTAGGTTTAATCAATGTTGAACTTAATCATCAAAATGGTGGAAGCATAAGAGTGAGTTATAATTTATAAAACATCCTTTTACTGCTTAGAAGATAAAGTCATTTAACCTTTTTGTGTTGCATAATCAAAAAATATTTTCCCCAAAGTGATTTTGGCACACTCTCTATACATAGCTCACCCTGATTTTGTTGTCATCTAGCTGTTTAGAAAGCCTACTCTACATAGTACACCCTTTTTTGCTACCTGGTATGATCATATATAGGTTAACATATTATGGAAAGGTAGATCCCTTACTCATGTAGCAAATTTTAGTCCAAACATATTGTGAAAATAAATTCAACACTAAAGGGATAATACGTAAGTTAAAAATGGAGGAAATATGATTGAATATGAGTATGAAATTTGATACATAGCCTATCTAGACATTCCTCGTATATCTAATGGTCGAAGTTGCCACATCATCCTACTATATTGCAAAAGCGAGTTGACTGTTGAGACAAGCTTGTCTACTCTCACCATGTATTGCTATGAAATATGGTGAGCTATATAATAATAATAATCATAATAAGGCTAAAGTTTTCGTGCATGGTCATGCATGTACACGATTTGCATTAAATGTAGTTAGATAGGTATAAATGCCAATATAAAATGACTTAAAAGCCCTCAGACCCCTCATTTGATGGAGTTGATGGGAAATCTCCCGTGTGCATTCACCTTCCCCTAATCATAATAATAATAAGGGAAACTATCATCCCCTCCCCTCTAAGTTTACCTAATATCAATCCAATACTCAAGTTTTGAAAAATATCTACCCCCTCCTCTATTTTATAAAGATTCTATCAACTGTGCTCATTCGGTTAAAAAATGCAGTTAAGTGATGACATCAGCATTAATATATTCATTAAAATTCAAAAATACCCTTATATAATGTGATATTCCAAGATTACCCTCCTTAATAATAAAATAATTAAATGAATTGAAGAAGAACTTCTTGGTTCAGATTCTCTCCGGCCAACTCATGTGATTCACCGGCCGAAGACTGTCCCGGATTTACCTGAAAAATTGCAGGAAATTTCAGGACAGATGCCAGCTAGGTTGACGAATTTGCTGCTGAACGTGACGATACAGAGGAGCTTGGCTGCGATTACAGGTTTAGGGTGATGGCTGAGGCGGCGATTACAGATGATTGGAACAATGTCATTGCCGATCCTTGAATCTGATTCACCAATTGAGCTGCCAATGGCCGTGATAACGATCAACAAAGAGGAATTTCCGAATGTCATACTTACAGAGGTTGTGAGAGGCACAGGCCAGAGAAACTGCTGTAAGACAAGACTAAGCGACGATGACATCGAGCTCGAAATTGAAATCTGATAATTCTCGCAGCCGGAACAATCGGAGAGCTCGAGTATCAGTACAGGGAATGAAACACCCAGAAGAAGAAAAGTAGCCCAAGAGCAAAGAAAGGCTAGTACAGACTGGTGGAATCCGAAGAAATAGAGGAAGGTTTCTGTTGATCAAGATGGGTATCTTTTTCTTCTTCTTTTTGTGGTTGATGGGATACTTCTACATCAAGGAGCCGAGTTTGGGCGGACCCAGTCTTGGCATTCCAACGTTTGCTTCTTCCTGATTCAAATTTCTAGGATTTCAACAAATTCCCATAGTTGCAGGATTAGAACTAAGGTCTAAGAATGGAAGATTATAGAACTCCTATTCTGAGAACTTAGATTGCTAGAAAAGAGAAATTGATAATTTGAGAACCTCAGAATCTGGAAGGAGCAATGCAATTTCTTTTTAGAAGACCCGTAGTTTTGGGAATTCAGACTAGGTTTTCAAGAGCGAATTAATGAGATAATTTGAGAACCATTTTGGGAATGTAGATTAGGTTTTCAATGAAAAAATCATCTCATTAATTTCTGACCTCTCTCCAATGGCGAATGTAATTGTTCGCCGGTGCTCAATGTCCGTTTACTCCTCACTGGAATTTGTTTCTGTTCATTCAAAATTAGGTTTGTAGATTAGGTTTTCAAGTGTCATTCGGTGATATTTCGCTTGAACAATTTACTGTTTGTTTTGCATGTGGCCTCTTCTAAAATAATTGAATGTTTTGCATATTTCAGAAGCAATTAATGAGATGATTTTTGAACTATGATTTCTTCTGTTCCAAGAGGCTCAAATGTTAAAGCGATATTAATGGTGGCTCTCTACTCTGTAGAGGATAAGGGCAAGTGAGGTTGCAGGAAAAAAATAAGAAAAATAAGAAAAATAAGAGGAGAGTGGGGATGCGGCCTGTTTGGATGGGGTTGCAGAGGGATGGGGCCGGGCAGGTGAGTTTGCAAGAAGAAGAAGAAGAAGAAGAAGAATGAAGAAAGGGTTGAACCACTCAGACCTCTCATTCCCAATAATTCTGATTCATTGCCTCAATCAACGGCCAGAGCATTATGCTTTCGCCTGCTTCGAACTTTTTGGAGATAAAGTTAAGCGCTGGATCATTTGATTGGCTCATTGAATGGGCAACTGCGATATTGTTGGTCAGAGCTGAAAACTTCAGATCTGGTAATTCCAGGAATTTATCTCTTCAATAATGGTCTGGTGCTGGAATCTCTAAGGCCTGGAATCAATAGGGTTTGGAATTACCTAGTTAATCCATAGAGATGGTTTTACAGGTTTAGGGTGTTAAAGAAGAAGAAAAAGAAAAGAAGCAAAGGGGAAGAACAGGGTTCGGTTGGTGGCAGCCATGGAGTTTGGAGGTTTGAGCTGGGCTTTCACATTAGAAGATGGAGAAGATGAGAGATGAAGCTGAAGGAGATGATTCGGTGGGTTTGGCCATGGTGGAGGAGAAGAAGAAGAGGAAGAAAAAAAAACAAATAAAATATGAGGTTAGGGTTTGTGTTTTTTTTTATTTTTTTATTTCAATTAAAAGATAATATCATCTTTTGAAATGTTGTTTTAACACCGTTAGCCACTTAGGTACGGTTGATAGAATCTTTATAAAGTATGGAAGGGATAGATATTTTTCAAAACTTGGATACTGGATTGATATTCGGCAAACTTAGAGGGGAGGGGATGATATTTTCCCTAATAATAATAATAATAATAATAATTATTATTATTATTATAATTAAAAGTAAATAATTCTCAATAAAATGAATCTCATTTCCGTATTTTTTAACTATAGAATATAGAATCTATTACTCATTAATTAGTAAAAATATAAAATTTTCTAGTAATTGTGGTTAAATATTTTATTAGTTATTAGATAACAATATCTAATAACTTACAAGAATGAGTTTCCTTTATTGTCGCATGGAAAATATAACAGTAGTGAAGGAAACTATTCTTGCTTAATAGTGAAAGAAACTGCTCTTGCTTGCCAATGAACGAAACATTTGTAATATACATGGAAGTTGACCTAAATTTTTTTTACAAAAACCCTTAATAACAACCTAAAAGTAAACAAATAATTGGCTAAATTTAAAATTTGATAGAAAGAAGAGAAGTTGAACAAGCAATGCTCACAACTACCTATTTGAACTCTATTATTATCTTCAAATGATTCCCCCTAGGCCCCTCTCTTGGCCCTGCCCCGTTTGTTTTAAGAGTCAATCTTGCCTTAGTTTTAATTTTTTAACTTGAATTTTGAGACATATTAATATACATTTTTTTGTTAAAAAGAAACATAGGAAAAAGATTGCTATGCTGTCTTTAAATAAATTCCTTCATATCTTTTTCACATAAAAAATAATGGATCCCACATTGACACTCTCTTATATTATAATAATATGGGTTCCATGTAGATCCCACATGGATGATACTATTTTTCAGCCCCTTATTGGTGCAGCGTGCAGATTCCTTCTTATAGTGTCCTTGTAGAAAATCCTCCCCAAAAAAACATATAAGTAACAAGAAGGGAAAGTCCCACATCGGAGGTATATGAGTGTGGTGTATGTTGTGTATATCCACCATGCTACGGTCCTAAAAGTCGGTTAACCTTTTGGGAGTGGTGTGTTGTTTATGTAATATTACTATTAAAAAAATAATAATAATAAGAGAGCGGAATAAAAAAAGAAGAAGAAAAGGTGCAATTTTTTTAAAATTTTAAATTAGCCTTTTAAGAGTTTGCTATGAGTTGGATTAACCTTATGAATCTCGGCGATTCGAGTTAAATGCCACTGAATTAGTTTTGGATGGATTACTATCTTTGTTTTAAGTTTCATTTTGTTTTGGTCCTCATTTTAATGATAAAAATAAAATGTTTGATTCAGTAATAATTTTGGAAACTAAATCTTTTTTTGGTAAGAAAATTAAATCAAGATAAACACAAATGATCCAACACCAAATGACCAGTTTATATGGTAGGAATAGGCAAGGTAGCTGATACATCCAATATTCACAGGGCCAATCAACGACCGCCACGTGTCATAGACGACCCGCCCCATAGCCAAGGGAACGAACCGGAGTCCCAGCACCATTCGGGGCGGCCACTACTCGGGCGCGGCCACACATCCGGCGCGGCCTCACCGCGGCCTCTCACCGGCGCGGCCTCCTCACGGCCTCACCAGGCGCGGCCTCACCTGGCGCGGCCTCACCACGACCCACCTCCTCACCGAGCGCGGCCTCACCCGAGCGCGGCCTCCTCACGCCTCACCCAGTGTGCGGCCTCACCCGAGCGCGGCCTCCTCACGGCCTCACCTAGGCGGCCTCACCCGGCGCCTCCTCACCCAGCGCGGCCTCCTCACCCCTCACGCGGCCTCACCAGCGGCCTCCTCACCAGGGCGCGGCCTCACCCAGGCGCAGCATCATGGGCACCTGAGTTGGGGGCCACCCATCTACGACCCCGATCGTATCGCTAAGACTCATGTCACTACCAGGACTCTAGACCCTTAGAGGTCACGTCATCCAGACGGATTCAAGCACCAAGGACGTTATCACCACACGCGGATATCTATCCACCAAGGATCCTGATGCCACCAGGACACTCCCTCCCGCGGGGAGATGGCCAATCAGGATAGAGCCCCGTTACCCAGGGCCTCTATCCACTCAATGGCACAATCGTCAATCAAACGGGGACTCTCCACACCGCCATATGTTACTATAAAAGGCAAAGGTACACAACCCCATAGGACATCTAAACTCATACTGAATAATCACTATTCATCTATTTGCGCCAGGAGATCTAACTTTGGCATCGGAGAGCCCTAGGCCGGAACCACACCGGTTCTCTCTCGTTGACCCCTTTGGTCCACTTGCGGTGACGGCACTCGCGAGACCGCTCGACGATTTCTTGACGCAATGATTGGCGCCTGCGTGTGGGAACGACGCTAGCCATTACACTACTAGCTCGCTTCCATACTCATTCAATGGCACGAAGGAAGACTACCACCACCAACAACGGAGCAAGGAATGGATCACCACCCCCAGAGTGCTCTCGCCGCAGAGCCAACGACCAGGACCATGTCCCTCTGGAGGAGGAGATCCCCCTTAATGACCAGTTCGTGATCGCCGAGCCCAACAATGACGAGGCCAACGATGTGGTGGTGGAGGTGACACCGACCCCAATGCTCCAGCCATCGTGGTCGATCAACGACCGCAACGAGATCCTCGATGAACAACGACTCTTTCGATAATACCTGGCGCGCGTGCGACATCTCACCGTCGGAGGACTTCACCAGCGAGCAAGGGTGGAGTCCATACCTCAACAAGAGCCAAACCCTAGGAGATCATCTCCCGGGCGCGAGATCGAGAGAGACTTGCGCGACAGGCAACCCCACTCCGCGGCGGGGAGCCTTCCCGATCCCAGGAGAACAAGAGACCTCTCGCCACGGTCGAACGTGGGAGGACGCCAACACCCAAGGCGAGGTGTCTAGCCCGCAGAGATCGGTCCGGAGGTCCGTGTTCGACGGACGACTGGAAGAAAGTCACATACCACGACGAAGCCGGACCTACAGAGAAGAAAGCCCCTCACCTTCACGACAGGGTTCATCATGGCATGACCATTCACCATCCCGCCAACACTCAAGGCGGGAGGGGACATCCAGGAGAGAACGTGAACGGGGTCGCAGCGAACGTCCGGCTAGGCGTGGGGGGCAGACACGGGACGAGGAGCTCGATCAAAGACTCCGCGACCTGGATGAGAAGCTGGAAGGGTTGAAGAAGCAGACCAAAGGCGAGACACATTCCATACCTGGACAACACCCCTTCTCGGCAGAGATCATGTCAGCCACACTACCTTCCAGGTTTCGACTACCCACCTTTGAACTCTACAGTGGCACCACTGACCCTAATGGCCACATCAACTACTTTAATGGCATGATGACGCTGTATGGGGGGTCGGACGTGGTATCCTGTCGGGCATTCCCTGCGTCCCTCAAGGGAGCAGCCACATCATGGTTCTCCAGGCTACGATCGAGATCTATAGGCTCGTTCGCAGAGCTATGCGAGCAGTTCGTCACCCGCTTCCAAAGCAGCGTCAAGCAGAAGAAGACCACCGTCAATCTACTAAACATGGTACAGAACCCTGGGGAATCTCTCAGGGAATACGTTACCAGGTTCACCAAGGAGTCCCTGGAGGTTCGAGACTTGGATGACCAGACACAGCATGCAGCCCTAGCAGGAGGTATTAGGGACCTGGACTTGATCAAGGACCTGGCACGTCATGAGACCAGGACTATGAAAGAGCTCCTGGAGCGGTGCAACGAGTTTGCAAATATGGCCGAGGTACTACAAGCTAGAACAAAAATAATCGAGGCCAAGCCACGGGACAACAAGAGGTCGGCACCGATGACCGCAACGAGGAGTAAGAGGTCGAGGACAGAGCGCCGACAAGAGAAGAAGCGACCGCCCATCTAGAAGGACAGACCGCGCCCGTGAGAGAAGCGAGAGGGCAAGCACCCCTGAGTTCACACCATCGAACACCACCAGTCCCGGATACTCATGCGAGATCCAGGACCGTGACCTACTCCATTGGCCACGACCCATGCTAGCGGCGCCGAGAAGCGAAACCCTAACAAATATTGTCTCTTCCACAAAGAGAATGGGCACGACACGAGGAGTGCTATCAATTGAAGAGAGAGATAGAACAACTGGTAAAAGCAGGAAGCTTGAACAAGTATGTGAAGGGGAGACGTGACAACCGCTCAGGCCAAGGAGATAGAGGTCGCGACGAAGACAGAGTGGAGCCGAGACAAGAAGAAAGAAGAACAGATCGAGAGAGAGACCGCCCAGAAGAGCGGAGAGATGCCACAGAACCTAGTGGCACCAAGGGACCTCCTATCCTCACCATACTTGGAGGACCAGGGCAAGAGTCCACCAGAAAAGCTAAAGCTCATGCCAGGTTCGTGGGAGTGGCAGAGAAGCCCAACAAGATAGCCAGGACCGAGGCGGTGATCTCCTTCTCGGATGAAGACCTGGAAGGACTAAACTTCCCGCATGAAGATGCCCTGGTAGTACAGGTGGAGGTAGCCAATCGACTTGCACGAGGTACCGATAGACACGGGGTGTCTGTTGACGTACTCTCCTTGGACGCCTATCGACGCTTCGGGTTCGGGGACGACCAGCTCAAACCAGAGCCCACTTATCTCCATGGATTCTCAGTGCCACCGCCTCCATCAGAGGTACCATAGAGCTACCCGTCACCTTCGGGGTACACCCTCAACAAGTAACCATCATGGTACATTTCATGGTAGTCAAGTCCGTGGTGTCCTTCAACGGCCTCTTAGGGCGACCATCACGACACCCTTAGAGGAGTCATATCACCACTTCACCTGAAGATGAAGTTCCCCACCGAGAACGGGGTAGGCGAAGTCCGAGGAGATCGAGAAGAAAGCAAGGGAGTGCTACGCCACCTTCATGAAAAAGAATAATGGCAACACCCGTGGAATGGCACTCTGCCTAGAGAGCATGATCGGTGACCGAGAGAGATGAACTGACAGAGAGAAGGGGAAGGCCGGTGGAAGACCTCATCCCATGGCCACTCACCAGGATGACCCCTCCAAGGTCGTTCAGGTCGGCTCGCTGCTAAGCAAGGAACAGAAAGAAGAGCTTGGACACCTCCTCCAAGCGAACATAGATGTCTTCGCATGGTCGACCTCCGACATGCCAGGAATACCACGCTCCATAGCGGAACACCGACTACATGTCGACCCAACCAGGAAGCCCGTTCAACAGAAGCGACGTAACTTCGCCCTCGACCGACAAGCAGCAATCAAGGAGGAGGTCGAGAAGTTAAGCCAATCAGGGTTCATCAGAAAGGAGAAGTTCCCAACCTGGCTCGCCAACGTGGTCATGGTACCAAAGCCAAGTGGGAAGTGGAGGATGTGTGTCGACTACACCGACCTAAACAAGGCATGCCCAAAAGATGAATACCCACTGCCCCGGATCGACCTACTGATCGAGGCCACCGCCGGCCATGAGATGCTGAGTTTCATGGACGCCTACTCCGGATACAACCAGATCCTCATGTATGAGGATGATGAGTCTTACACTGCATTCCGGACGGACAAAGAGAACTACTGCTACAACGTCATGCCGTTCGGGTTAAAGAATGCAGGGGCCACCTATCAGAGAATGGTCAACAAGATGTTCGAGGAGCAGATCGGGCGCAACATGGAAGTATATGTGGATGACATGCTCGTGAAAAGCGTCCACACCAACCAACACTTGACCGACCTAGAGGAAGCATTCACAGTACTGAGGAGGAACCAGATGAAGCTAAACCCTGCAAAGTGCGCCTTCGGTGTAACGTCAGGAAAATTCCTGGGGTTCATGGTCTCAGTCCGTGGAATAGAAGCCAACCCATCCAAGATCAAGGCCATCCAAGAGATGGCACCTCCTCGAACGGTCAGGGAAGTGCAGAGGTTGAATGGAAGGGTTGCCGCCCTTTCCAGGTTCGTGTCACGATCAGGTGATAAGTGCTTACCATTCTTCAAAACATTGAAGAACCTCCGAAGCCCTAAGGACTTCACATGGACGGAAGAGTGCCAAAAGGCGTTCGGAGAATTGAAGGAGTACCTAGAGAGCCCACCCTTGCTTGGGCGACCGGAACCTAACGAAGAGTTGCAGCTCTACCTGGCCGCCACCCCTGTCGCGGTCAGCGCAGTACTGCTAAAGGAAGAAGACAAAGTCCAGAGGCCGATCTACTACGTCAGCCATGTCCTGATCGATGCAGAGACCAGGTACACTAGGATCGAGAAGGTAGCCTATGCATTGGTAATGGCAGCCAGGACGCTACGACCATACTTCCAAGCCCATACCATCACAGTCCTCACAGACCTACCCTTGAAGAAGATATTGCACAAGCCGGACGTCTCCGGATGATTGATAGCATGGGCGGTGGAGTTAAGTGAGCATGACATCAGGTTCCAACCAAGGACAGCCATCAAAGGCCAGGCTCTTGCAGATTTCATTGCAGAGTGTACCCAGTCTGAGATCGAGTCATAAACAGGGGAGCCCGAAGAGAAGGATCACGGATCGTGGGACATGTTCATGGACGGGTCGAGCAATGCGGCGAGAAGCGGCCCTGGGCTCATATTAACCAGCCCCAGGGATTTCGTATCCAATATGCTCTCCGGTTCACCTTCCAAGCATCCAATAATGAAGCGAGTACGAGGCATTACTAGCTGGACTCGGGTGGCCAAAGCCATCCAAGTCACACACCTATCCACCCGGAGCGACTCCCTCGTGGTGAATCGGGTGAATGGGGAGTATGAGGCAAAAGATGAGAGGATGGCATCATACCTAGCACGCGCTCAAGCATTGATCGAGGGTTTCGAGAAGTTTGAGATGGTTCGAGTTCCCAGGGAGGAGAACCCCGCCGCTGATGCCCTATCCAGGCTAGCCAATGAGGAACTCCGAAATTTGGCTAGCGTAGTCTATGTTGAGATCCTGCATGAGCCAACGAATAAGGAAAAGCAGGTTAACGAGATCACGGAGGGACCTAGCTGGATGGACCCTCTACTCAACTACCTCCAGAACGATGTCTTACCAGAAGATAAGGCCGAAGCAAGGAAGATCAGGATGAGAGCTGCAAAGTACACCGTCCTAGACGGGGTACTGTACAAGCGGGGGGCAACAGCACCACTACTCCGGTGCCTAGGACCCAAGGGGGCAGAGTACGCCCTAGCCGAAGTCCATGAGGGGATATGTGGAAGCCACATGGGGGGACGAGCCCTAGCCTACAAAATCCTCCGCCAGGGACTATACTGGCCACGAATGCAAGAGGAGGCCATCCAATATGCCAAGAAGTGCGAGCAATGTCAGTTGTTCGCCCAAGACCCCATCTACCCGCCACCAAGTGACATCAATCCTCAACCCCATACCTTTTGCCATGTGGGGACTAGACATCTTAGGCAACTTCACCGCAGCACCAGGAAACAGAAAGTACCTGGTCGTCGCGATCGACTACTTCACCAAGTGGGTTGAAGCTAAACCCTTGGCCAAGATAACAGAGACAGAGATGGAGAAGTTCGTCCGCGATGACGTCATCTACAGGTTCGGGGTACCACGGATCCTCGTCTCAGACAATGGAAAATAATTCAACAACCCTAAATTCTAAGCATTCTGTCACAGCTACAACATCGACTATCGGCCTGTGTCGGTAGCATACCCACAGGCCAATGGTCAGGTGGAGGTCACCAACAGAACGCTACTGGAAGGAGTCAAGAAAAGGCTAGAAGGAGCCAAAGGCAAGTGGGTAGAAGAACTACCAAGCGTCCTGTGGGCATACCGAACTACAGTACGGACGCCCACAGGAGAGAGCCCATTCCGCCTAGCATATGGCACTGAAGCATTGGCGCCGGTAGAGGTCTGCGCTATGTCCCATAGGGTTCTGCACTTCAATGAACGCACCTATGTCGACGGACTGCGGGCAAACCTAGACTTTATAGATGAGGTCCGCGAAAGAGCACTACTAAGGAACGTCGCCTACCAGCAACGTACTGCCAGGTACTATAACGCCAGGGTCAAGGAAAGGCTATTCCACCAGGGAGATTTAGTACTACGGAGGGCAAGTGCATCGCAGCCACAGAAGGCGGGGAAGCTGTCACCCAACTGGGAAGGACCCTACATAGTCTCCAAGCAAATACGCCCAGGGACTTACCGCTTGAAGACTCCAGGGGGCAAGAAGGTAGACCGTACCTGGAACTCAGAACATCTGAAGAAGTACTACCAGTAGAAGCATAGCAGTAGTGGTAGTGATAACAGAAGCAGTAGCAGTAGGAGTAGCAGTAGACGACATCAAGGACAATGTGAATTTCAGTCAAAATAAAGAAATGTTGCAAGAATACTTGTCTTCTCCTACCACTCAATCGAATCACGGCCACTACATTAAGGCAACATGCCAACATCGAGGCTTCATGCCTAAGGCGAGACGCCAACACTGAGGCTTCGTGCCTAAGGCAACATGCCAACATTGAGGCTTCAAGCCTAAGGCAACATGCCAACATTGAGGCTTCGTGCCTAAGGCGATATGCCAACACTGAGGCTTCGTGCCTAAGGCAACATGCCAACATTGAGGCTTCAAGCCTAAGGCAACATGCCAACACTGAGGCTTCGTGCCTAAGGCAACATGCCAACATTGAGGCTTCAAGCCTAAGGCAACATGCCAACACTGAGGCTTCGTGCCTAAGGCGATATGCCAACATCGAGGCTTCGTGCCTAAGGCGATATGCCAACATCGAGTCTTCATGCCTAAGGCGAGACGCCAACACTGAGGCTTCAAGCCTAAGGCAACATGCCAACATTGAGGCTTCGTGCCTAAGGCGACATGCCAACATTGAGGCTTCAAGCCTAAGGCAACATGCCAACACTGAGGCTTCGTGCCTAAGGCGATATGCCAACATCGAGGCTTCGTGCCTAAGGCAACATGCCAACACTGAGGCTTCATGCCTAAGGCGCCATGCCACCATTGAGGCTCTACGCCTAAGGCGTTAACTATAAAGGGTCAGAGAGCATCAACGCGCAAATAGTCACCAAGAGACAAGACAATCAAAGAAAAGCAAAAGCGATCACATAGAAAAGTCATAGTAGTTACAATTCAAGTTCAAAAAAGGAAAAAGGTGGAGACGTCTACAGGATCGGGATGACCGTAAGGTCAAAGGATCACAGAGTGGTGGGTCACCTCCGACCCAGCTGGAGACATCATGTCCGCCTCGGGAGGATGTGCAGCAGTACCCCCCTCAGGCAGGGCAGCCTCCACCTCGACACCGGAGCGCTCTCCACCCAGTGCACCAGCGCCGCAGCAAACTCGAGAACCCCGAGACGGAGAAGTCATAGTCGGGGTCACCTCCAGGAGACACAAGCGGCTAAGTCCCAGGACCCCTCCCTTATAGGCGGGCTGAAGCTGCGCCTGATACAGCATCGAGAACGCAGAGGATGCCTGGAACTCAGCCACAGCTCGCTCACCTGCAGATGCCAGCTCCACCTCATGCCTTCCCCTCAATGAATGAAGCTCCTCCTCCAAAGCCAGAACCCTAGCAGAGCTCTCGGCCGCACCAGCAGAAGTCACACGCAGCTCCTCGAGACACCTCTAGGAGCTTCTCGGGCGCCACAACGAGCTCCCGACACCCTCTGCGCGTCGGCCTCGGCCCTCTCACGGGCATCGACCGACCCGGAGCTCCTCTCCACGTCACGCGGTGCGCTGTATCTGCACCTCACGAGAAGCGTGACCCTCCAGTCGAAGCACCGCCTCAGCAATACGGTGATGGACCTACAATCAACATGGCAAGCGATAAAATAATGTAAAAATAAATGGAGCAATGGACATGAGGAGACAGTAAAGGAATAACTCACCGAAGCCATGTCATGGTAGAGGGTCTGAGCCAGACAAGCATCGCTAAGCCTCTGCAAGGCCATCCTCGCGGTAGGGAGCCTGCCCCTATCCACCCACTCCCGCGACACGCCGGCTTCGGCCAAGGTCGAGCCCTCCGGCACGCCCAAGGTGATCACCAGGGACTCACCCAGCGTGGGAAGATCAGTGGCAGTACCGCCAGAGGAACCCACACCTTTCCCCTTGGAAAGGGGCAATACAGAAGATCCAGAAGGAACAACAGAGGGAGGCAGAGGCACAGAGCCGGGAACGCCATCGTCACCAGGAGAAGTACGGGGAAGGAGGACCCGCACGCCAGAGCTCGTCACGCGGGCATGTCCTGGTCCACCCTTCCGCTTCGCTCCAACAACCACAGGCGCAGAAGCACCACTAACATCGGTCACTCCAGCAGATGGACCACCCTGAGAAGCGGCCTTCCTCCGCAGATTGCCGCGGAGCAAACTGAAGTCCGGACGCGTATCCACTGCATAGATCGACCAACCAATCAGATGACACATACATTCAAATACCAACATGCCAATCAAGTACAAAAGACAATGCTCTTACCAGGACTCAGCTTCCAGAGAGACAGGAAGGCCTCCGAGTCCAACTCCTGGACATGGAACGGATCGCGACCCAGGCACAGCTTGAGGGAGTCACCCTCAAAATCACTCAGCTCAAGCCCCTGATTGACCCTCTTGAGGTCAATAACTTCCCTAACAGTCCGTAGTGGGCATCGGGGGACCGTGGCAAAAAAGAAGCGATCCCTCCAATACTTCACGTTGCTAGTGATCCCCGTGAGAAGCTCCACAGAGGCATAGGGCCCCTTGAGCACGCGGCGAGCAAAGTGATAACATCCATGGTTCCCCTTCTTCAACAGATAAAAGTGGGAGAACAGGGGAACAGTGGCGGCACGCCCCAGGCGGGCGAAGAAGACATAGAAACCCAAGATCACCCTCCAAGAGTTGGGCAACACCTGCCCAGGGGTGAGGTGCCAATGCTCTAACACCAACTCGACAAAGCGAGGGATAGGAAGGCGAAGGCCCTGGAGGAAAAATGAACGGTAGAGGCAGATCTCCCCCGCACGATGAGAGAAGGCATACTCGCTAGGCCCAGGGGCACGCAACATGACCTCGGCGGGAATATGAAACTCCTCACGGAGGGAAACCAAGTCAGAGGGTGACAAGATGCTAGCAACAGGGCCTAACCTATCAGCAGGACCGGCAGCTGAGGATGGCGCCCCAGAGGGCTGACGATCCCTACGGGGACCGGAGACACTAGAAGGTCCCACTCGTCCATCAGATATCACTAGGGGAGGGTATAGAGGAGGGAGTACCCACGAAAGAAGGCGATCCGGGAACGCTCCTCGAAGATCCAACCCCGATCAAGCAGGCCAAGGTCACCGGAACGACATGAAGGACAAGAGGGGAACGAACTACTTACTCGAGAAAGCAATCTCCCTGGTCGGCAAGAAAAATGAAAGGAATGTCACCTGCAAAATATAAACAGCAGATCCATCACATACAAGAGGAAGAACAGGGAAGAAGAGCGAGGGTCCATCACACCCACGCCGCGGCCACCATAGGCGCGGCATCACCGGCAAGGCGCGGGCCACACCCAGGCATGGCCACCCAGGCGCGGCCAGCCAGGCGGCCACCCTCGCAAGGCGCAGCCACACCCACAGGCGCGGCCACACCCGCAGGCGTGGCCTCACCGAGGCGCGGGCACCCCCGCAGGCGCGGCCTCACCACGGCCACACCCGTAGGCGCGGCCTCACCACGGCCACACCCGTAGGCGCGGCCTCACCGCGGCCACATCCGCAGGGCGCAGCCTCACCGCGGCCACGCCCGCAGGCGCGGCCTCACCGCGGCCACGCCCGCAGGCGCGGTCACCTCGGCCACACCAGCAGGCGCGGCCTCACCGCGGCCACACCCGCAGGCGTGGCCTCACCGCGGCCACACCCGCGGGGCGCGGCCTCACCGCGGCCACACCCGCGGGGCGCGGCCTCACCGCGGCCACACCAGCAGGGGCGGCCTCACCGCGGCCACACCAGCAGGCGCGGCCTCACCGCGGCCACACCCCGCAAGCGCGGCCTCGAGGAGACACCCTACAAAAAAAAAAAAAAAAAAAAAAAAAAAAAAAAAGGGGTGGGGATCGATTTACCTCAGAAAAAAAGTGACCGCACGGAAGGACAAGCACACGGCGATGACGTAGCCACACCACGAGGCACAATCAAGGGATAGAGGTCACAAGAGCCAAGGCACTCAAGCCAAGCACCACTCAAGCTTTCCAAGCAAACCAAGGCACCAAGGGCACCAAGAGAACACAACCCAAACACAAGGACCCAAAATCAAGCAAAGTGGATACTAGTGGAGGTGACCCAAAAACAAGCACATGGTGGGCACCAAAAAGAGGACAAAAGACAAAAAGGGAGAATTAAAGGAGAACAAAAGGGGAGACAAAAAGTAAGAAAGAGAAATGAGAAGTGAAAGAAGAAGGGAGAGTAAGGAACATATACCCACAAAAAACAAAAAGAAAAAGTGTAGGAGGTAAGGTTTGAACCCCCAACCTCTCCTACCTCATTAGTGGATTTACGGGCAAACCCCACAGGAAAGTTTATTCGCAACGGACCCCTCACTATGCAAAGACACTTACTCTCTTGGACATCCTATCCCAAGAGAGTGGGGGGCAAATGATACATCCAATATTCACAGGGCCAATCAACGACCGCCACGTGTCATAGACGACCCGCCCCATAGCCAAGGGGAACGAACCGGAGTCCCAGCACCATTCTGGGGCGGCCACTACTTGGGCGCGGCCACACATCCGGGGAGCGGCCTCACCCAGGCGCGGCCTCCTCACAGCCTCACCCAGGCGCGGCCTCACCCAGGCGCGGCCTCCTCACGGCCTCACCTAGGCGCGGCCTCACCCAGGCGCGGCCTCCTCACCAGGGGCGCGGCCTCACCCAGGCGCGGCCTCCTCACAGCCTCACCCAGGCGCGGCCTCCTCACAGCCTCACCCAGGCGCGGCCTCACCCAGGCGCGGCCTCCTCACCAGGGGCGCGGCCTCACCCAGGCGCGGCCTCCTCACAGCCTCACCAGGCGCGGCCTCACCCAGGCGCGGCCTCCTCACCAGGGCGCGGCCTCACCCAGGCGCAGCATCATGGGCACCTGAGGTGGGGGCCACCCATCTACGACCCCGATCGTATCGCTAAGACTCATGTCACTACCAGGACTCTAGACCCTTAGAGGTCACGTCATCCAGACATATTCAAGCACCAAGGACGTTATCACCACACGCGGATATCTATCCACCAAGGATCCTGATGCCACCAGGACACTCTCTCCCGCGGGGAGATGGCCAATCAGGATAGAGCCCCGTTACCCAGGGCCTCTATCCACTCAACGGCACAATCGTCAATCAAACGGGGACTCTCCACACCGCCACATGTTACTATAAAAGGCAAAGGTACACAACCCCATAGGACATCTAAACTCATACTTGAATAATCACTATTCATCTATTTGCGCCAGGAGATCTAACTTTGGCATCGGAGAGCCCTAGGCGAACCACACCGGTTCTCTCTGTTGACCCCTTTGGTCCACTTGCGGTGACGGCACTCGCAGGACATTCGCCTGACGATTTCTTGGCCTGCAACAATAGCTGAAAATTCTCTTGATCAACAACACACTATCGAGTATCAACATGAGGTATCACTCATGCTCTTATCTTTTGCCCTTTTGCCCTTTTGCCCTTTTGCCCTTTTGCGGCAATGTGTTGTATGTATCACCTTTACGTCTTAATGTCTATGAGTTTAATGGTGAGTGTTTTAAGGGTTGGTTAAGCTTCCTTTTAGTTAAATTTAAATCTATGCCAAATTTACATGATTTCCACATCTTATATATGATCTTCTATTACTTGGCAGATTTGGAAGACTTGTAACAGTGTTGTTTTTAACCATTTTGTGCCTGATCTGCATAATACTTCGACAACCATTCTTGCCTCTGTTGCAGAAGGCCACTTGTGTGCGTCGATTGATCATGGGTCTCCTACTCTCCTTCCACTACTACGGGTCCTGGAATTTTTACTATTTCTACTGATTGCTTTACTATTTTCACTGATGGGGGAGTGGTCTACTTGATAAGATTTTAAATTAATTACATAATCATTAGCAATAATGATTGTGTAATTCAAAAACTTTTTCAATGAGATGTTAGTGTACCTTGCACAGCTAGACAGGGAATTCAATCCCTTAAAATTTACTTCATTTTCAAACAAATTACTTAGATTTAAATAGAAAAATATGATAGCGCTAAGGAATTGTTTACTTGATAAGATTTTAAATTTATTACATAATCATTGTTACAAAAATTTATTAATATTTATTTTTTTTAAATTATTATTTTCATTTCCTTTTTTTTTTTTCTGTTTTTGGTTGAAATTTTCTTTATAGTGATAGAGCCTTGGTAGATTAGGTAATATGTCGTTTTACTAACAAGTAGCCCCAATATCCCCTATTTATGTGCCAATGTTAATAGCAATAAAATGAAAAAGATTTTGGATATATATATATATATATAAGGGAAAAATATCTTTGTCCGGGAGTGTGGCCTACGCCAGCACTCCCATGAGTCTATCTCTCTCTTCCTCATGTGAAAAGACACCTCTGCTCCCTTGTTTTAAGGAGGAGAGAGATAGACACATGGGAGTGCTTACGTAGGCAACACTCCCATACAGAAAACTGCTTCCCATATATATATATATATATATGTGTGTATGTGTGTGTGTGTGTGTGTAGAAAAGGAACACTAACCAGTGCTATGTCTAGGGGTGTACTTGTGCCCAAACACAACCCAACGCAAAAAGATCAGCATACCCCTTGGAAAAGGTAGAAAAGGATCAGGGGTGTACCTGTTGTTTCGTGCTAGAGCAGCTAGACTGCATCTGGGTGCAGATACATGCCCCAGACAAATTACCCAATATAACCATTCTGTACCTGATCTGCTAAGGAATTGTTTACTTGATAAGATTTTTAATTTATTACATAATCATTGTTACAAAAATTTATTAATATTTATTTTTTTAAAATTATTATTTTTATTTCCCTTTATTTCCTTTATTTTTTTTTGTTTTTGGTAGAAATTTTCTTTATAGTGATAGAGTCTTGGTAGATTAGGTAATATGTCGTTTTACTAACAAGTAGCCCCAATATCCCCTATTTATGTGCCAATGTTAATAACAATAAAATGAAAAAGATTTTGGATATATATATATAGAAAAGGAACGCTAACCAGTGCTATGTCTAAGGGTGTACTTGTGCCCAAACACGACCCAACACAAAAAGACCAGCAAACCCCCTGGAAAGACAGAAAAGGATTAGGGGTGTACCTGTTTTTTCGTGCTGGAGTGGCTGGACTGTGTCTGGGTGCAGATACATACCCAGACACAACATCGAGCGTTCTTTCTCCCATATATATATATATATATATATATATATATAATGCAATACATCAGAGTGTCATATGTTTTTTTTTTTGTTGGTAAAGTGTCATATGATTGAAGTTATCCTATTTAGTGGAAAATGGACCATTGATGTTGAGTGTTGTCTTCTATGTTGCTTTCTTTTGAGTTTTGACATCTTAAGTCTTATTAATATTCATGTTTACCAAAAAAAGTCTTATAAATATTCATATGTTATAATGCATACATTTTATATTCTCTACTGTTGAGTGTTGAGCTAGTTTGGAAACTACTCCACCTGGACCTATGTTCTCTCCCTCCCTGCCCGCCCTTTATGCTTTAATTCTTTATTGAGAGAGAGAGAGAGAGAGAGAGAGAGAGAGATCTGAATTTGCTGATTACAGATGGGTCTGTGGTTCCTCTCTAGAAATACTTACTCCATGTGGGCATGTGTGATTGTCAGCTCTTCAACTACTCTCCCTTTTCTTCATTGCTCCTCACTCTTCTCCTCCTCTTCTCTGCAACCGTAGTAATGGCGATTCAGAGGAATTCGAAGTACAATAAACACAAGCCCAGATCCCCAATTTTCATATTAGTTATCTCTGTTACAGCCATTTTGTTTCTTTGCCTTCTTTCCACTTTCACTTCTACCGCTGGGTTCTCCTTCCCTTCTGCAGGAGCCATAGCCCTACGAAAGCTAGTGAAGAGTAGGAACCAAAGGCACCATGTCTTGGATAAGTACTTGTACTGGGGTGACCGAATCGATTGCCCTGGCAAACATTGTGATTCTTGCGAGGGTCTTGGTCATCAAGAATCAAGCCTGCGTTGCGCTCTTGAAGAAGCCATATTTCTCAAGAGGTAACTCCTGTTTCTGGGTTTTGGGTTTTCTTCTGGAGATTTTGGGAAACTGGTATGGAAAGTAATCTATCTGAAGGGGGCATTCCAGTGTCTTAAGCCTCCACGATTTGGGTCTGCAGATTCCGTGTTCCTTTTTCTTTTAGTTGCGGTTCCCAGTTGCTCGATCTGAAGGAGCTTGTGATTAGAACCTATTTCCATGTTTGCATGCAATAAAATCTGTGTGTATTTTTTTTGCAGGATATACCCAAATGCCCACTTGGACTTTCCTTTGATCTACAGTATTACTTCTAGATTAGATAGGAAAGAGAAAAACAGTCTTTTGTTTCACCATTTTTTATAGAAAATTAAACTTTCTGATTTCATTTGCAGAACTTTTGTGATGCCTTCAAGGATGTGCATTAATCCAATACACAATAAGAAGGGTATTCTCCATCAGTTGAGTAATGCAAGTTCAGAGGAAAGGTGGGTTTGCTTCAGAAATATATATGTATCATTTCTGTGTTCTAAAACTGAAGCTACATTTGGAACAGTTAGTTTCAAAATTTTCGTTTTTTTAATTATTTACTTATTTTTGAACCATATTATCTGATATGGTAGATGGACTTCAAGCTCTTGTGGAATGGATTCCTTTTATGATTTGGACCTGATATCTGAAACAGTGCCTGTAATCCTGGACAATTCAAAAATGTGGTACCGGGTACTCTTAACAAGTATGAAGTTGGGGGCTAGAGGGCTTGCCCATGTGGAAGGAGTAAGCCGGACTGAACTCAACAGCAGTCAATATTTGAATCTCTTGCTGATAAATCGCACTGCGAGTCCTCTGTCATGGTAAACTCTAAATGGTACCTTTTTGTAAGATCTAGAATTATTGTGCCAGTTTACAAGAACTAGGCTAAGGTAATGTAAGGCCAAATAGTTTTGTTTTCATTTACTCGAGAAACATTTCAGAATTTGTGAATTAAACAATGTTTTGGCTAATCAATACAATCATAAGTCAGTTTGACAGTTGAGACATTATAAATTCGATTGGGTAACATGCCATACTTAATGTAATGTGGTTTGTACAGAAATTATTACATAGAAAACATGATGATGGTTGTTGTGAATTCTGGCCGAGTCAAAGTTCAACATAGTTAATCATCCCTGCCCCTTCAGAAAACTGTAGATTATTTGGCCAAATTGTTAAAGTCTTGCTAGTTCTTGAATAGGTCTTGATCACAGTAATCATCCAGGTTCATGGAGTGCAAGGATCGAAACAACCGCAGTGCTGTAATGTTGCCGTATTCATTTCTACCTTCAATGGCAGCTGCAAAACTAAGAGATGCAGCAGAGAAGGTGTGTTATCTTGAAGCTGACTTTCAAGTTCTAATACTTTGTAATTCTTGGTTTTTTCTGATTGGCCATATGTTTCTTGCTCTTTGAACATTTCTGTGGATGAGTTTAACTGCATACTTTAGCTTGATGGATGCCTGCATATGTTTGTGTTCTCTTCCACCAGGATCGAAGGTGGCTAACAATGCCTTTACGGCTGGCCAATGCTTATTTTACAAAATTAAAGTGACTCTATTCGTTTTGTTAGCACCCAAGTTTTTAGTTTGGTTGGTTTTCTCACCTTTGTTTCTAATAAATGATCAGCGCGTTTTTAGATAAATCTTATCTGTTAACATGTTCATCCCAACCCCCCCCCCTTTTTTTTTTTTGAGATGCTGGAGTGGATATCAAATCCCACAAATGGTGACCCAAGGGTATGAAAGTTTTGGCCTTTAAGCATAAAATCATACCCTTGTGGTTTAAGTTTTCCTAAGTGGTTATAATATCTAGAATTTTGATAACAAGAATTACAATCAGGGTTTAGATAGAAACAGAGATTCTGGTTAGCGTGTAGGAATAATGTGAATAAAGGAAGGAGATAAATAATATAGCAAGTGAAGTAGCAAAACTGATGTGTACTGCTAGTAACTTAGCTGATGAGTTAGCCAAGTCTGGGGGAACAAATCTCATTTGTAATTTGGGCCCTATCTTATTTTGTAGTTGTTTGTTTGTTTTTTTTTTCTTCTCAAAATAGAAAATCTTTTTTGAGACTAAAATAACCAAAACAATGAAGAAAACCAATATTTAATAAAACAGTAAAATTGGAAGTACTACTGCACTGTAATTATTTCTTGATTTAACCTAAAAATAGAAGTTCCTAACTAATCGAAACTATTCTCCTATAGGTTGTGTTAACATTTTGTTGGACTATGACTGGTGTTGTTGTAATTGTTGGCAACACACAGATATGCAACACAAGAACACATAACTCATTTGCACTCATTTGCATATGGCACTCCCTCCCCCTTTGACAATAAGTCCAAAGGATACTGAAACTCCCCCTACATGGAAGCTCCCTGCAAAGACTCACCTATGGGAGTACCCACCGCATCTTACCAATCCCATAGAACTAATGATCTCTCTCCACTTTGGCATTAGTACCAAAGAACTTGTCAAGTGAGTCCTCCTGAGTCGGACAAAGCGAAATATAACAGTTCCACTGCTCCCCCTATTGTATGCATCTGGTCTTCACTCAGTACTCAAGCCATATACACAACACATCGACTCTGCTATCTGCACAAAACAACACTCACATGCCACCACATGCTCTGCTACATCTGCAACATACTGAGTACATCAACTCATATCATCAACAATGACAACACATCCACACAGACAGAGCCATACTGAGATCTCATCATCTAATGACAACTCAACAACCTGTAGAAACTGTAATAAGACTGCATTCTCCATTAGGCGATGACCTCAAGCACTTTTACCAAGAACTCTTCCTACAATACCAGAGTTCACCTAGGGGCACTAAAATGTCATTTAGTGAGCTCTCCCTCTCCATGTGCACCAGTGTGCACATCAATGCTTGGGAAATGTGTTTGCTTCCATACCCAACTTGGATGCTGACTGGGAGGTGATTCAAACTGCACTTGTTCCAATGTGTCTCTCTCCACACTCTCTAGGTATCTACCCTAGGTGTCTGTTTCTGCTTCTGTTGTGATTGCATCTTGGAATTCCTACTCTGACTGCCTTTTTAGTGAACAACCTGCTTCTTCCACTAGTTCTGACCAAGCCGATCCACTGTAGACCTAACTGTTGCACTGCCAACTCTACTAACATCTGCCCGTGCCACTAATGAAGGGATATCTGCAACTGATCTATTCTTATCTCTCCAGATTCTGTTCAATTACAGTCTTGGTCTTCTGCTTTGGTGTCTCAACAATTATTTGAGCCTTCTGAATTGCTCTCTTTTTTAACACACTGATCAAGCTAACTTGAGACATCTTCTTGCATTTCCTGGCATAATGACCAAACTCATGACATTGAAGACAAATAACAAGATTCTCTCTCCTTGTTTCACCTTTATACCTGTGCATATCAGTCTGAGTCTGTATCTGCTGCCTATGTTGCCTGTATGGAGTCATACTCATGCAATATCTAGCAATGTGTCCATACTTGTGACATCTGTAGCCCTACAATGACTTCTGTATGTGTGCAAACAACCTCCTGTGACCATACCCATAAAATTGAGAATTACTCCTTGGTAATGGTCTGTCACGGTGTGGGAACCATCTGTCTGTGGCTCTGTGCATCTGATGGATGACTCTGTCAAGTCTTCCAAATCCTCCAACTCTGCCAATCTACTCAATACCTCTCTTCACAGCTTAACCTATCAGCTTACTCACCTGTCTCTGGTTAGTGACCTGGGTAAAGCCATGTCTGTCCAAAACTCCTGCCTGGCCATACACTTTGTCTTTGCCTTGCATGGTTAGTCTTATTGGATTGGACAAATTTACCCCCATTACTTGACCTAGATTGGTCCTACTCAACTATATCCACTGACTCAACTGTGCTAACCAGTCTCTGTATATCGTGTGGTAACTGACATCTCATCTCATCATTGCCTGTAGACGTCTCAAACACACCCTTGCCTTTCTGCTTTGCCTTGTTTGACTGTACCAACTATGCTCTAAGTGCAATAATCTCCTCTTCCATTCCACTACATTTCTCAACACTTGAGTTGAGTTTTGCTTCAATATCTTCAATTTGCACTTCCAAGCTTATGAATTCTATTTGTTGGAAATCTGTCACTTTTGCTTTTAGTTTTCTGACTAAAGTTTGGTGTAGATCACATTGAGCTTGGAAAGCTTGGCTTCAAGTGTCTCAACAACATGTGCATCACATCTGCCATCTACTACTTGTGAAGGATAGGGTTTCTCAAAGTCTGACAGTTGTACCCTCAAAGTGAAGTTCTCTTCTTCAAGCATGCAACACCTCTCATTCCTTCTGATGATCTGAGCTTCAAGTGTTTAAACAATGAACCTCAACTCCCTATCTTGAGTTTTCAAATTGTATATGGTATCTTCTGCACATTTGAGATCTCTGGAGACTACGAAGGTTCTCTCTCATCATCAAGGTCATCAAGAGCTGAAACTAATTCAGCTTCCAAGTCCACTACTCCTTCCACATCTTCATCATTAGAAACTATGTACATATCTTCAACCTGGTGCTCTGTCTCATTAGAACCTCTGGATGATGGTTCTTCCTCCTCACTCATTGACGAGCCAATAAAACATACATTTGATGACATGATAGGCATTTATGACATTGAAACAATTGACTGGTCAATCTTAATGCTAGACTACTCTCCATATAGCTTTTGTAATCTGTCCCACATGGACTTTGAAGTTTTGCATCCACTCACTTGAGTTCTAATACTATCCACCAAACCATCTAAATTTTCTTGTCTTGCCTTAGTGCCCATCTTGACTTGTTTCTTGGAAGTTCCACAACCTTTGTCAACTACCTCCCAAATTTTATAGCCCAATAAGTTTAAGAACTCCATTCTTCTTCTCCTTATTGCATAATTGCTGCCATTGAACTCAGGTGTCAATCCTCTCTCCTAAAACCGTGTTCTATCCTTGGGATCACTCAGCTGCTGATTAAAGCCTCATTGAGTAGTGGCTTTGATACCACTTCTTGTACTAGGTTTCACTATTGAGAGGGGGGGGGGGTGAATCAGTAGTCTCCAGAAATTCTTTCCCAAAAATTGAGTCCCCACTGACTGTCAACTAATCTCTGCACACACACTGGCTGCCAAGAGCTGAAATGAAACAATCAAAACACCACTGGTTGGGGTACTCCATTGGCCAGCTACAGTTCGTGTGTACTCCCGCCTACCACCAAGATTGGTTAGGCCTACCTGAAGTAACACACCCACTTTGCACATAACACAACATTCACAAGATACAAGAAACAAACCACAACACACAAATATAAGTGGTTCGGCAATAGGCCTACATCCATATCGCAATACCGATATTAGGTTTCATATTTGCATAAATACTCTCTAACACTACAACAACAGATATGGCTTTGGTCATTGATCGTACAAAGATGAAGGGCAACTATCCCAAACATTCACAGGCTCAATCGTGAGTACCTAAGTTCGTCTAGGCTTTTTATCAAACGCCTAATGAGCAACTACTCACAAGGGTATTGCAATGCAATAAAGTGGTTGAAAATAAATCCCAATCCCAACTAAGATCAACTAGGCATTTACAATAAACCTTGGGTTAATGCAACCCAAGGTTTCAAAACCCTAAATTTGGGTCACTATGGGCCCACCCAAAAGACAAGAATCCCAGTATAAGAAGGTAATGACAATTCTGTAATTGTCGAGACAAATCAGGCCCTTAAGAGGAAGGTAATAAAATATGGAACAAGTCAGGAGTTAGCTCTAAAGTGATAAGGACAATTCTGGAAGTTAAAATAAAGATAGGGTAAAACAGAAATAAGTTTGAGAATATGAGGACTAATTGACTAAATCAGCAATTAAGGGTCTTATTTGTAAAATATCAATGTTTTCTTCTCCAACCTTCAACTTTTCAAGCAGTACTCACGGAAACGAGATTCGAAACATTCAATCGAGCTCTCCCACCTTGATCCCAAATCCCATGAGGATTTAGGACAAGATTCGCAATTTCCTAACACTTTTGATTCTAACTAATACCAAACCAAACAACAAGGATTCAGAGGGGAGTAAACTTCTAATGGAAGCACTAAATTAGAATAGAAGATGGTTTGGGTCTCTCCCTATCCCCAACGCCTTCCGGCCTCTAATTTGGTAGGCTAAGTAATATAGACCAGTCGCAAGTGATAATGAGTACACTAGAGGATTGCAAACTTCAGGTCCAGCAACAGTAAATACTTCGATCGGTTCTCAGATTTGCAGGAAATTTCAGAACAATAAAATAAAAAACAAGAAATCGAAGAAGGGAAGGAGAAGATAGGGTAGTGTCTCTTAGACTAGGCTCTCTCACCAAACTCTCTCATAGAGCAAAGCACAAAGCTATGTTTTTTATTCTTTCTCAATCTCATTAATTCAAAATTCGTGTACAAGGTTGTAGGCTCTTAGAAACTTATATAGAAGACTAAAAAAGCAGACTCAAACACTAAAAATGAAAGGCCTAACTCAATCCTTAACTAATAAGGTAACATAAACTGACTAGGAAACTAAATCAATGAAAGAAATTGACTCAAAACATGACTGACTAAACCAATGAAGTAAATCCCGTTTTCCTACTTTCTACCCATATTTTAAGCCCATTAAAGTGGCCCATTACCATGAAATCCCATGGAATTAAAGGCCTAACACCTACATAACTCAAATCCAAGGCTTATTTCCAATAAAATAAGCCCTTTAGGTGACTTATCTGCATCAATTCTCCCCTGCTTGAACAAAAAAACTTATCCACGATTTTGGTAGAGATGTCGAATTAGACTTGCACGAGCATCCTTCAATGGGAAGTAGAATTCAGCAACCTTTGACTGCATCTGCCGTCCCTCCATGGATCTGATACCAAAATAATGTAGACCAGTCACAAGTGATAACCGGTCCACAAGATGATTGCAAACTTCAGGTCCAGCAACAGTAAATATTCCGATTGGTTCTCAGATTTGCAGGAAATTTCAGAACAATAAAATAAAAAACAAGAACTCGAAGAGGAGGCTTGGAAGCAAGGTGACACCAACAAGGCGGCCAAGGCACCTTGCCTACGCAACCAAGGTGCCTGGATGCCTAGGTGTTGCCTAGGCGATGCCTTGACAACTATGCCATACACAAATTGACTGTAAACCTTTGTTTAGAGTGAGCCCTTCAAAGGGTTCCCCATGGTTTGTTGAGCAATATAGCTTGAGCAGGAATCCGAACTGCAATATTTCTGACATTTTTTGTGACCTATATGTGGCTTTCAAAAGTTGTGTGACTAGCCTTAAAAATCTAAGTTGAAAATGCTTTAAAATTAACAATTCAGTTAGATTCGTGTGGTTGGCCATTTCACGGCGTTAGATTAATGAACACGTGAAGCCATGTCTTGAATTTGAATAGTCTCAACTTTTATAGGATCATGTGGGATAACCAGTCCTTGGCTGCTGTTGGCGGGGTGGGGTATTTTTGGAATTTTGAGCTATTAATTGTTATGATCTACTCAGGATTCACTGGTATAGCCATCTAGCTTATTTTATGTAACCATAGTTATTAATTAAAAAATAATGTTCTTGGTTTGAGATTCTGTCTCCCTTGAGTACTTACGGTTGCTG
This sequence comes from Telopea speciosissima, assembly GCF_018873765.1. Taxonomy (NCBI): domain Eukaryota; kingdom Viridiplantae; phylum Streptophyta; class Magnoliopsida; order Proteales; family Proteaceae; genus Telopea; species Telopea speciosissima. The sequence goes on along the minus strand of NC_057925.1, from coordinate 15,105,656 downwards.
CTGGATGTTTGAGGTATTACACTCTATTAGGAGTACTAGGTGGTTGTGTGACTTCTTAGAAATTTTACATTCTTTTGGAAAGCTAGATCTTTTACTCGTTGGCTGCTGATTTTTTTTTTTATTTTAAATATTGGGATAAGTACTGTCTTTGCTGACAGCTCAGCCAAAAGGTGGGCTGTTTAGAGTATTTATATGCTCCAGGCCTTTGACCATTATGTTGCGCTTTTGACTGAGGTTTTCTTTATCTTGTGTGGCACTATAAATTCAACAATAAAATCTCCAAATTCAAATTGGGAAGGAAATGGCTTGAATGAACTTAACATAGAGGTTGAAGATTTAAGTGAGTTGTTGAATACACTGCATGCTTAGTTCATAAAATCTTGTTTATTTTAGTCCGGATGTTTATCATGCAGTCTCATATTTGTCATGCTGTTCTATTCACATGTCCTGTAGTGTGTGAGTGAGCTCGACTACAAGGGCTTTACATTCGTTTCATATCTGCTGTTCTCAACCATTTCATTTCTCAATCCATATAAATTCCACAGATTAAGGGGCTTCTTGGTGATTATGATGCCATCCATGTTCGTCGAGGTGATAAGATAAAAACTAGGAAAGATAGATTTGGTGTTGACAGGAGCCTCCATCCTCATCTTGACAGGGATACTCGTCCTGAGTTTATCCTTCAGAGAATTGAAAAATGGGTCCAACCAGGACGCACCCTTTTCATTGCTTCGAATGAGAGGATGCCAGGATTCTTTTCTCCTCTTTCTATCAGGTATTTCTCTTAAGGCCCTTCATTTATTATTTTTTTTCAATAAAATTTCCATGTAAATGATATTTTACATGAAAAGTTTGCTCCATGTAAGGAAGTTTCTCTTTAATTTTCGTTGTCTTTTTGTTGGGGCCATTTTACATCAAAAGCAAACAATGCAGAAGCCTATTTTTCAGGAATTGTCCTTTTCCGGCTTTTCATGTGGAAACAAATGGCGCCTTAATTATTTTGTTTACTTTGGTGATTATAGGTCCCAAAATTGGCCAAACATTGTTGTATATGATCCGGAGAGTATATATATATATATATATATATATTCTAGGGGGGGCCAGGTTTTCCCCAATGCCAGAGTCCGATTTCCCACCAATAGGTGTAACGAAAACTGCTCGTATACCAGGGGCATTTAATATGGAGAGAGAGAGAGAGTGGGTTCCATGGCATGGAATGTGAGCCTGTGTGGGGTGGAATCTGCACACTGGCATCGTGGGGATCCTTTTTCTGTTGTCTAATTTCTAAAAGATCAATCCTTTTTTTTGATAATATATTGTTTTCATATGCCTTAAGTTTTATGCACCATGTAGAAATGCTTTTAATTGCAAGCATGAACAGTGAAGTTGATCTCAAGGTCACATACTAATTTCTGCAGGTACAGCTTGGCATATTCATCAAACTACAGCAGCATCTTGGATCCAGTAGTTGAGAACAATTACCAATTGTTTATGATAGAGAGGCTTATCATGATGGGAGCAAAAACTTTCATTAGAACATTCAAGGAAGATGATACAGATCTCAGCTTGACAGATGATCCAAAGAAGAACACTAAGATTTGGCAAAAACCTGTTCATACGACGGAGGAAGAGTGAAGTTGAGCTTCCCTTACATTATGTTCAATAGCGGCTTTGTCTGTTTTCTTCTTATTCTTTGCTTTCATGGCCTTCTTCCCCACAAATAGCATACGCAGAACGAATGCAACACTCTGAATCAAACTCTCTGATCTTCAGTGCTGAAAGAATGGGGAGAAATTGAAGGAAGTCATGTGGCTGACATTGTAAAGTATATTGTGATTAGATCTACCTGAGAAGCTTCTTGTGAAACAGACCAAGATCTTTCTGCATACTTGCCCACCAAATATTCTGTAGGTTTTATCACTTCACATCTCAACACCCCCCCCCTTCCAACCATTAAATTTTTGTAATATTTCTTCTGTAGTCAATATGTGCCTGTAATACAGATCATATGTGCTCGTGTGAATTAATTATCCTTAGAAGTGTTTCCTTTTTACCTTTAATATTTTAAAATCTAGGTGAAATGTTATGTAGGTTCCTCTTGAGGGTGCAATGAGAAAGAATGAGAACCAGTACTCTTATAAAGGACAAGAAGCTGTTACATTTGTTCTTAAAAAACCTAGGTTTTTTTGTTACATTTTGACCCTTGTCCTTACCAACTCACCGATACAGGATCGGCCAGGAATCAGTATCAATCTCTACCGATATCAATACGAGTTGTCTGATCCGGCTGATCCAATACCGATTCCTCAAACCATGGTTCCAACTTACCGCCAGTTAAGCAACATGTTGAGAGAGACAGAGGCTTGAGATGATGGAGAAACCATTGATGATGTTTATTGATGTCAAATATTCTAAGCCTAAGGAAAAAAGAAGACGATGAATAAAAAGGGGAAGAAGGGAAAGATCTATAAAGTAAAAGCTGGTTAGATTAAAAAGAAATCTGACAAAGAAAATTGTTTTCACTATAACAAGTCAGGATACTGAAAGCATAATTTTTATGCTTACTTGGCAACCTTGCCAAAGAAGCCCTAGAAGACTGAAGCTGAAGGTATTTCTGAAATTTATGTCATAATCGAATCGAATCCAATATGTTGGTGAGACTAATTGACTCATTGTGTGTGTACTTTAGATCCACTAAACGTGTTTGTAATGTGTTACATGGGTTCAAGGAGACAGGACATTTTTCATCTCTCATCCTACTTTGTCTCCTGTAAATTTCACTACATTCCCAGTGAGATTAACAGTGTGGCTGAATCCCTGGCCAGGTATACCCTGTCTTGTGCAAGTAGGACAGTTTGGCCGGAAACCACCTCTTGGTTGTTGATATTTGTAATTCGGATATTATGCGTCTTTCTCGCTCAAATAAATGAATTTCCTATTACCAAAAAAAAAAAAAAATGTGTTACATGGGTTCAAGGAGACAATAAGGCTTCGGCAAAATGAGATACAACTTAGAATAGGGATTGAAGCTGAGGCCAATGTTGTTACTATCTGCACTATTTTTTAAAATTTAGATGATGTTGGAACAATAGTTTTAAATGACTATTATTATGTTTCTAGTTTCGATAGGAACATCGCTTCTATTTCTAAGTGTTTCAACTTGGGCGATGGACACTTTGCGGGTGTCGGGAGCGCCTTGTTCGGGTTGATCCCTCTTTAGCGACTCAAATGTGAAGAAACATGATATAGTGCGGGGGATGCACAATTAAAAAAAAAAAAAGAGTCGCTACCTAGGTTTTTATGGGCCTAGAACCCTGTATGGGTAGGCCAAATCTTGATTAAATGATAGGGCTATGATTGATTTCACATGGTCTGACCAGAGTATGGTTAAGAGGTTAGGTTACTAATGGTCAATCAATTAATATATCAACTCAATTGAAACTGAAGCACAAGATAAAAATAAAGTATTGTGCTGCACACATCTTGGCGCACGCCTAGGGATGCATGCGACACAACCCAACGGCTGGCAGCACCCTGGACGTGCTGGGTTCCCTGTAGACGAGTTAAATTCCAATCCTGATCCCTAAAGAATTTAGCTTGTCTCCAGGGAAGCCTGCGTCCAGGGGGCATCCAATGGTTGAGCTGTGCCGCATACATCTCGGTGCACACCTAGGGATGTATGCGGCATAGCCCAACGGTTGGCAGCACCCTGGGCATGCTGGGCTCCCTAGAGACGAGCTAAATTCTTGTGGTTAGTACTAAAGATTAGATTATGAAATCAATTTTTACTCCTACGTTTGAAAAAACATAAAATAAAATAGGATGTGATTGTCTATGCAGTATCACGAAGATATGTCGGATCTCTATCCCCTCCAGTTCCCTGCCCAGCCCAATTCCTCCAGTGTTTGTAATAAGAGGGGGGGAGGATGCCAAGGAACACCCTACCCCTGCTCGAACACTCTGCCCCGGTGGGGTCTATCCCCCTTATTACAGGCACTGAGGGAACTGGGCCAGACAAGGACCTGAAAGAGATAATTTTCCAGATATGTCCCTAGAGGAGTGTCTTTCTTTTTTAGTAAAGAAAATATTTATTGACGCGGCTGATATGTAGAATGCAAAGCTTCATTTACACAAAGACAATAGAATTTAGTCAAACTGTCTTACATGCCATAGACATGACCTTTTGGGAGTCATACTACCCTAGAGGAGCGTCAAGAACTCTTCCCCACTAGCCTTCTAATTGCTAATGAAATTTTTGGTATGTACACTACCATGCTACATCCAAAGTTTTGTCCTGAGCTTCAGGGTTCCATTTTCAATTGGTTCAAGTGCATGGAAAGGTAAAGGAATTTGAAGCATAGATTTGAAGATGTAATCCATCTCCCAGAGACACTAATCAATTGAGCTGATCAAACAATAATTATCTGTATAAGAAACATTCAGCAAATAGATGGTGAGAGGCTCATCCATGCTGCCCATTAGAAGCATAAATTGTTATAGGAAATAAAAATGGAGTGATGGTTACAGCGAGAGGGTACTCTGACTAATGCAGAGATGGTGAAAGGCACTGCAGAGAACTTCTCCCGTGGTGTGATGGTCACAGCGGCGTAGGGTACTCCGTCAAAGCAAGATGGTGAGAGGAGACACAACTTCTCAAATTAAAATCAAACTGCAATTAAACCAAAACACAAACAGAATATTCATTAAAAAGAACCCAGAACAAAATTGTGATCACTGATCAGAATCAAGAGAACACAAAATAACTCATAAAACCCAACTAGCAAAAAATTAATAGAAACACCTTCAACCTACAAAACAAGAAACCCCAAAGCATGATCAAGCGTAAAGACGAAACTGAACAGTAAAAAAAATTAACCTTCGAGATCGTTCTCTACCATCAAAACATTAAATCCAGAGAGTGAAACTCACCAGCAACAGAGAGAAGCAAGGAGGACTGGATCTGTGAGAACCCAAATGATGATATTGCAGCTTTGGTTGTCCTCTCACCTATGCTTGCTTCCCATGAGAACAGATGGGAAACAAGAGATTATAAGAAGATACTTAGAAGGGGGCCGGGGGAGGAGAAGTGCTACAAGAGCAGGAAGCAAGGTTCAAAATCCAGGTATCGGACTTGGGATCTGTCATGGCCGAAACCTTCTTGGATCGGGATTGGATCGGTCAAAAAACCCCCCAAAATCGTTTTTTTATGGATCGGGTCATGTATCGGTCAAAGTTGGTGGGTGTTGTGATCTCGAGATCGGATCGGTCAAAATCGATTGGTATTGATCGGTATCGGTCAAGATAATATAAAAAACTAAACAAAAACTAAAAACTTTGAAAAAACAAAAAAATTTCAGTTGAATCGGTCAAGGATCGGATTGGATCAGCCGATCCAACTAAGTTGGGCGATCCAATCAATGATCCAGTCAAACCTTGTTGTATCGATCAAATCTTGGGATCGACCTCTATTGATACCGATCCCATCCGACCAATATCGGCCGATCCAATCCGATACCTCAAACCATGGCAGGAAATCCACCACACCCACCGAAGAAACGAAACCCAACCCAGAACACAGAATGGAGGAAATGATCGAGATGCCGAAGTGGTTCACTCTGAGAGTGGGAGGAGTGGTGGCGACGCAGGTTGCAGATCCTCCGACGGCTACTCCGGCAAAGAACTTCGTAGTTAGGGAGAGGTTCGCTGATCTCTTAGAGATGGAGGAGTAGAGAGAGGAGAGAGAAGTGCGGGAAAGAAGAATGAGATGAGATGATCTCGCTTTTGGGTGGAAAGATTGTGTTTTTAAAATTGACTGTTGGATTTTACGATGTTACGTGTCGATAATGGGAAGGGGAAATTGAGGAAATTGAGGTGATAAAAACCGAGACTTTGATGCGGCGAGAGAATTGAGGTGGGAAAATGCTAATGTGATATTTCAAAATTTCAGTCCAATCTATTTTGATTAATTTGAGATGGTGAACTTATAAAAGCTCAGGGACATCATTAATTGTGTTATCTACTGATGTGGTACTTGAAAATCACACCCCTTTGTTATAAAAAATCCCACTAAATTGGTGGAATTTTGGTTATTACTCATGCAAAAAATAACTTTACCTCAACATTTCAACCCCAACAATACCCATCTACATGTGGGTCGTATCTTTCCAACAATCCCACCCCACCTTCCCCTCTAAACATACAGGACCTTAAGGGTTGTACTTTGCTCAAGTCATGGTTCTTAAAACCGGACTAGAAGGTTCGGATATTTCGGACCCCTTTTGGTTTGTTCTACTCTATCCAGTTCGGTGGTTTGTGGCAATGTTTTAGAAATTGAATTGGAGTTGACTACAACCCTAGAATTGGCTAGAAGTGAAAATATCCCTAAAACTATGATTCTTTAGAAAATTTCAAATATCTAAGAATTTTGGAGTTTTTTTTAGGGTTAAATAAGCGCTGCCCCCTAAAATGCACCCAATATTCCTCGTATCCCCCCTAAGGTTCTGACAAGTCTACGTATCACCCCTACTTTACTACTTCACCCCCTAAAGCCATTTAAGTCCACACCAGGTGTTACATGCTAAAATATGACCAAACTACCTTTTTTTTTTAAATTTGAAAAGACCTAATTGTCGTGACCTATTTGCTAAAATTTGAAAAGACCAAAATGCCCTCATCTTCCCGAAATCATCATCTTCTTTTACATACCCAATACTACCACCACCACCACCACCACCACCACCACCACTCACCATTAACACCATCACCACCGTGAAGCCCCACATCCAACTCCTCCACCTTTACGGATTCCACCACCGAGTCCCCCTCCCTTGCCTATTTCTCCACCAACACCACCGCCCTTACCAAAGCGCCTCACCAATGCTTGAAATTGGTCTGACAAGAGACAACCAAGAATTCGTAAACAACGATTTTCCTTGCCCAAGAAGAACTTCCGCAGAGCTTTAAAGCTCTACTTGTTGCCCCACAATCAGTCTCTGGATACCAGACCGCAGCTCAGGGTTCAGCTTCTTAAAATAAGATGATGGCATCTTACCCTCTCAAATAAAACAGAATTGCTCGAATTCCAAAATTGCAGATAACCCGATTGTTAACACTATGTACAACAGAAAATCTCATAACTCTTTACACATCTATCCTCCAGTTACCAGTGAGCACTCAGCACACCCTGCAGAAACCTACAATTTTGGAATGCATCTCTGGAGCATACAAACTGAATAATTGATCTTCTTACATACATGTTATATAGGTGGTCTAGATTTGTTTAGCTACGGTTTATATCTGTCCCAAATACCTCTTTTCACCATGACATTTTTTTTTGGGGGTGGCCCAAGACTCAGTAGATAAGATACCTATAGCTACAGTATTTTTTTCCATCCCAAAATATTTTTTAGAGACATTTTGAAACAATGACTAATGGTTAACCCATTAAAAAAATTCTATTGTACCATCACTGACAAAAATTATAAAATTTACACTAATCACCAGTCTAGGAATTCCAAGAACCAAGAATTACAAATATATACATTTATATTCCATATATCTATCTATAAATGAGTGATATTTATAAAATAGGAGACAGAAAAAAAAAGCATAGAGTTGAATAATTTTTACAAAGTTGATTAGCTTCCAATACTCTGCTGTTCCACATGCACAACTACCAACAGAAAATAAAATCGTAGAGAAGCACTTTCGAAGACTTCATCAGTACTATTTATGCCAATTGGAATCAAGTTACTATCTCTTTCGCTTCTCCCCCCACTATCCTGTAATCTCAAAGGGTAAAAGGACAAAGTAAATTATTAATATCTGAACACATTCTGGCATAAAATAGCAATTTGTAAAGCACAAGTCACAACAGTATTCATAATCCTAATATTTGTCCTAGTTTACTTTGGAAATGAGAGAAACCAAAAAGAAAACTCAGTATCATAAAACTATGACCAAAAGCCTCTATGATGGTCTACTCCAAGGTTTAACTCAAACTACTAGGCTAGCAAGTCTTGCTGAGCCAGCCACATCATGTTGTCATAAAACAAAAAAGAGAAGCTAAAACTCTTCAAAACAAACTTTGACACTGTTCACACTCTTGTAGAAGGGTTTAGGAAAGTTTAAAATTTACTTGTGCCAAATTAGCCATGGAATTTGCAGGAACTAGTGTACCTCAATGGCAATCAAAACGAGTTCATTCAAGAAAAGAACACGTGGAGCTGACTGGCGTGCCGTGTCAAATAGCTCTCACACATTGGCCTGACTTTCTTCGAACCACATGGTGAGCAATTCTGGTCTTTGCACACTGACGAAGTTGGGTTGGCACTCACTAGCAATTGTCTTTGCAAGAAGGGTTTTACCACATCCACAAGGCCCACAGAAGAGAACTCTAAATGGAGAAATGCCAAACTTCTCAAACATCTATGGATGCTTCACTGCGTATCGGACAATCTGTTGAGAATCACAAAGTAGTACAGAATTAGGTTGGCTACAAATAAGAAACTAAAAAAGATATGGGTTTCTATAGTATAATTACAGAGCAATGCTAAGGAGAATGTCCCTAGCTTCAATCTCTGCTGCAGGAAAGGGAGCTGTCCATGGTATTTCTAACAATTAAAGCCAATTTTTATCGTATATGGAATACCAATTTTGGCTAAAGTATCATGAAACTGGATTCTTTACTGGATGATGGCAATTATAACTTTTATTAGATAGCAATAGGTTAGTCAAGAACAGAAATTGCAACTAGATAGCACACAAGTTTCTAGAAAGTAAAAGCATCCCAAAGTGAAGAGTGCGGGGGCGGGGGGAGTAGGAGGAGGAAAAGGCTCAAACCAGATAAATGACACCCTTTCAGCTCCTCTGTTTTCACATTCTCAAGGCCACCAATGTCGAACTTTGAGGGCATTTTTTTCCCTGAACACACTGTCTCTGGTCCGCTCTCCGTCTCACATTCAGAATCCCTATCAAAGTCACTATGGTGCCTCTCAGAATGGCTCTTAGGGCGTTTTCCTGGAATTCAACCTCCTCTTCAATTCAGAATCAATTGTCATTTTATTTTCATTGGGATGGGGGGATGCTCCTGCTATTGTTGATGTAGTTAGTAAATGGTGGCAAATGAATGGACCTGCTAGCCTTTCAATGTTGCCACAATAAGCACAATGAAGGATTAAAACTGTAATCAGTAAAAGAATATCAAAATATAGAAACAAAGAAAACCTGATGGAGGTACTTACAAAGATGTCTTCTGGTCTTGAAAGCAGGCTGGTTAAACCATGTCTTGACATAATTCTGTCAGAGCTTTCTGAAGTTTCCATTAGGCACAACATTGCTATGCTTAACCAAGATTTACCTAAAAAATAGTAGGAAGAGTGAGTATACAATTCCAAGTGTGAAACACTTGGGCTTTTTTGCTTTTCTTCGAAGTTAATTCAGTCAAAGGATTAACCAAAAGAGGAAAAAAATTCAAATGACCAAATGAAGTCAATCAATATGTATGCAATTCTCGTCAGATTTGGCTACTCTTGTTCAAAATGATGCCAATTATTGTATTTATCAAAGATTTTAAAGTTTTTTTTTTATCTTTTGAGTTTTGCAAATTCCTCCTTCCATGTCAAATGATGGTGAATAAGTCAATTACATAACCCCAAATTACAACTGATAGTTAAATCCTTTTGATACACAAAACTCCCACAGTTGGACAGAAAGAAAAAAATTACCTAGAGAATCTCCAATCAAGAACCACTCATCACTTTAAACCAAACTGCCGATTTAGTCTGGTAACAAGGAATATCTAAGGAAGAAACACAAATTAGACATTGAATAAAAGAATGAATTCAGAATTTTTAAATATTAGCAAAATCTAACATATATCTCCACACAAACCTGTGTTACCCCAGGAACTGCACCAATAGTTGTTATCACTAGAAAATCCCGCAGAGGAACATTCTTCAAAAAACCATAATACAGCCCAACACCTAACAGAGATGCAGTCGAAGTAACAAGCTCGAAAAGACCTAGAAATTGAGGATTGAAACCACTTTTGTTTGTCCTGAACCCCAAAAGGAACCAAACCAGAGTTTAGAAACTAAAAAGAAAAGCTAGGGAATAATTGAAATAGGTTTTAAGCATTTGTGAAGTACATCATAGGGCGTACCCAATGCATGAGGCTCCCGCCACTGCGGGGTCTGGGGAGGGTCATAATTTACACAGCCTTACCCCCGCTTCGCAGAGAGGCTGTTTCCAGAGACTCGAACCCGTGACCACTTGGTCACGTGAAGTTCATCATCCTACAAATTAAGGATAAAATTTAGTTGATTGCACTGGAACTCATGTAAAGGAAAACATCACGGAATCTGATTGTGGTGTTGCTTGCCATAGGAAAATGAATAAGGTCGACATTGGGCTGCCTCACAGCATCCCACAACTGAATCATATTCTGTTTTGAGCTTTCAAGAAAAGTTGGGCCAACCAGAGAAAGAACATATCCTTTTGCAGCACCCAAATTAGGTTGTTCATCAACAAGAAAAGCTACCACAGACATTGTCAAGGGAAGAAATGTCATGAGTCATCACACCATAAACATACCCGCAGATTACAGGCTAACAACAATGGTTGGTTAGGGTTCAAATCAATTCAAAGACTATAATCGAAGAACAGAGAGGAAACATGCCTCACATCATAATCCGATCGAGGACCAACTTAAATAAGTGAAATAATGGTTGAGGAGCCCTGAAATAGTGCTATAGATTTTGTTAGTCTTGTGAAATTTTCTTCAAGAATTTAATAACTACGAAGCTCAAATGTTTTTATTTTTCAAAGTTCAATCAAGAGAAAGAACAAAAAGAGAGAACACATCACCACCAAGCTCAACGGAAAGTGCACTTCGATTCCCCGTGACTGGGAAAGCTTTGTGTTGTCGAGGTTGCTGAAAATCTTTAGCTCCTTCATCTGTTGGGTCCCCATTGACAACTAAACTTTTGCATCTTCCCTTTGAGCCAACCAGTCCTCTCAGGCATTCATTACTCTCCCTTTCTCCCCCTGCCTCCTTATCCTCCCCAATTTTGCCTGTTTCCTTGCCGCCACATAATCAGATGGCTTCAACTGCAAACACGGCCATTGTTCTTGGTAGGATTTATAGACTGGATGCTGAATGATAAATCAGACAGAGATATAGCCATATGGGTTCATCCCGTGTATCTGATTCCAAAGTGAACCCTTTGTACATCATCTGCTGATTCGTAGTGGTCTAAATCACATTAATATCTTCTAAATTAATGATCTAAACTGGTGTGGCAACTGGCAACAGGTTCAGCAGGATGAGTTCCCAAGAGCTTCTTGCATTCTTGGGCAAGTGGTTTCAGCAACTTTTCACTCCCTGAAAACAACTGGAATGGAATGTTTACTGCTGACTTGATCTGCTCCACCTTCATTTTTGCCTTGTCCTGTAATAGTTTATTTCATGTGGTTACATTATTACATGGTAAAGGCCGAAGTTATATATAACCCAATAAGTCCATAATCTAATTGCAGCAGGCCACCCTTGATTAAATCAATCTACAACAACAATTAGGGTGGACAAGAACAAGGTCAATAGGTCAGGCATAAGTCATTTACAGAGAGGAAAAAAACACAGCAGGTTGAGGCTTTGAGCAAATGGTCACTAAAACCTGAAATGAACCCACTTAATTGTAACAGTTCACCAAAGAAGAGTATACAACTAGGTCTACTGAGTGCAGTTTGAGGCTTTGAGCAAGGAGTCACTAAAACCTAAGATGAACCCAATTCAATAGCAACACTCAACAAAACAAGAGCATTTCTCTCCAAACTTTCTTCTTTTATGATGAATATAGGTTGAAAAAGAAAGTCTAAACTATGAAACTATGGTTTCCCATTTTCTAAAGAGTGAGCTTTTCTGGAATTAATAAGCAAAAGAAACCACAAAGGGCATTTAGAAGGGGCTGAACCAGAAGAGCATTAAGTTATGAGAACAAAGAGAGAGATTCTGAGACTTTGTTTGAAGTATTGGTTTCTCTCTGTTTAATAAAGCTTTGCCCGACCGAAGATTCTAAGGTTTGAGAGTCAGTGATTTAAAACATGGTATCAGGTACTGTATTGGTCATTGCCGATTGACTGATACCTATACCAGTACAGATCCACTGGCAGACCAATTCAAGATCAAAAAGCTATTTTTATAATAAAAAAAATATTGGTGGTATCGGCGGTCGCCAATACGATACCAACATTTAAATCTATGTTGAGAGTATCTCTGGACCAACTTGGTGGTTTTTCATCAGATAATTAGATCTTAGTCCTGATGCATAGTATGCATTTTTTTTTATAAAAAAGATAAGACAGATACAAACTCAAAGGTAACAATACATTTATATTTCTGTAATAACAGTAGCACTCAATTGTGCAGCTTTAAACTCTTGTCTGCTTAGTTTGATTTATCTGGATTCTGTAAAGTTTTCTATCACATAAAAATAGAACTCACATTTTGATTTGGATTAAACTATATCTTCGAGGTTGAATTCCCCAGCAGTGTCCAAAAGCTCTGCTAGACTTCTTCAGCATTTGGACAGTGGCTCCAGTAACCTACAAAGCAATAGATTTACCCAATTACGACGCCAAACCTCAGTAGAAAATTCACATTTTGTTCTGTGATATTTGAGAATCACTGTCAATACCTCGGTGTAGATCCGGGATAATCCTTTGTTCCATAGCCCTGGGGCTATTTACAACTAACCAACTAAGAATTCTCAGATGTACTAGTACTAGCAGTGCATCAAAGATGCACTCATTGATTCTCCCGAGAGGCCACAATTACCGCGTGCAAAAGATTAACGAGATTGAATATAGGAGAGATGAGAGAAAGCTTTCATTCCCTTATCGAATCTATAGAGAGCTTGGAGGAAGAGAAGTTCGACTTCAATCTTGATTCGATCAGTGAAGTCTTGTGCTGCTATTCAAAGCCCCTGCCATCTGAGCTAAAAGAGCAGAGCTTCCCTTTGGAAGGGAAGCTCCAACACACAATCCTGTTCATTCATGACCCTCCTTTTCCGCGTGTACCACTTTCAAAAGCATTCCCCTCAAGTTCTAAAGGCTCTTCCTTACCTGCAGATTACATAGCAAACAACAATTTTTTGTTAAGAGTCCACATTAGTTCAAAAAGTAAAATCGAAGAACACAGAGGGAACAGACCTTACACCATATGCATCGACCAAGGATCACTAACTTCAAGAATTGAAAATTAAAAACCCTGCTGTGCGGGTCGCTCTCGCTCTTTTCACCATCGTTGGACTTACACGCTCAAGCGTCATCTATCTCCAGCTTTACTTTTTCTATTAATAATTCTGTAAAGAATTGAAAACTAAATTAACTAAATAGTGTAGGCGTGTATGAAAGAAAAAAATATTGAACAGTTCAACCCTACCCACCTGTGGACATGGAAGTGTAGCCGGACATGATATAACCTGCTGATTTGTAGAATTGATTCCTTCTGTACAGAACTTCCTTAATTCTTCCGTGACCAATTGAAGCTTTAAGATTGATAGAAACTATTGGGAAGCTAACTGTAATAGATTTTGGAAATCTTGGACCATTCTTCCCCTTCCTTTTCACGGTACCGTTGCTTTAGTATTGAACAATTATAGAACTTCAGCTCTCCAAGACAGGTTATGTCAGAGAGTCCATCATGTAGGGATTCGAGAATTGGGCAGTCCCTGATGCAAAAACTTCAAAGATTGGAGGGAAGTATGCCCTTTGGGATGGACACAAGAGTAGGACATCCACCAATGGTGAGACTCTGAAGAGTGGTGAGATTACGAATCTCGAAGAGGAGGGATTCTTGATTATTGAAGTCCATGAGAGAAGAGCATTCTACAATCTCCAATTTTTTAAGATTTGTGAGTTTGTGCAGCTCCTTGGGTGAAAAATTCAGTTTCCCACATCTTCGAATGGATAGCTCCAGAAGCGCGGTGGGTAACCCCATGTCTGGTAAGGATTCAAGGGCAGGACACTCTCTGATTTGTAAGCTTTGAAGGGACATGAGTTTGTCCAGTCCATCGGGTAGGGAGTTTAGGATCGGATATCCATAGAGGGATAATGATTGGAGGGATGTGAGGTTATGCAGTAGACCTATTGGCAAGGACTCTAGATTCTTGCAATCTCGGGTCTTCAATTTTCGAAGCGCAATGGACAACCTTGTTTCTGGGAAGGACACAATAGCAGGGCAACTTGTGATTTCAAGTTTTTGGAGAGACGTCAGAGTGTGTAGTTCCTTGGGTAGTGACTCCAGCTTCTGGCAATCTTTGATCTGCAATTTTTGAAGCGCAATGGGCAACCTTGTTTCTGGGAAGGACACAATAGCAGGGCAACTTGTGATATTAAGTTCTTGGAGAGACGTCAGAGTGTGTAGTTCCTTGGGTAGTGAATCCAGATTCTCGCAATCTCCAATCTCTAATTGTCGAAGCGTAGTGGATAATCCTATTTCTGGGCAGGATACGAGAGCAGCGCAACCTTTGATTACAAATTTTTTAAGAGAAATTAGATTGTGCAGCAGCCCTTCAGGCAAGGATGTGAGTCCTCTAGCCCCATCAATAATTAGTTCTTTAAGACATGGGAGATTAGATGTGCTCTTTGGTAGCTTCCTTAAGTTGTCACAACTCGAGATGCTCAAACGTTGAAGGCCTGAAGGAAGGAGATCAACCCCAATTTCGTTCTCTAGAAGAACCGTAAGCTCTCTACAACGACAGATATTTAATTTTTGAACTGTTGTCAGGTGTTGCATAAATCCATTGGGCAACGATTTGAGATCTAACACACCATCAATAGTCAAGGAGGAAAGTGATGAGAGATGACGAGTCCCCATTTTGTTGTTGAGTACCATCCCCTTACATCTCGTCAATTCCAAGTCCTTGACCGATGGAAGCATGGGAAGGACACAAAAATTTTTGCAATCTTCTATCCTGATTGACTCCAACGAAGGAAATGAGTTATCTACACATGGTGGTGTTGAGGACTATGATGATGGATGGTCAAATTCGGACAATGTTGTTATCTGGTGACATCCCTTCAAATACAACCTTTCAATGGATGGAAGACTAGGAAGTACCACCAATTTTGGACATCCATTAATTTGGAGTTGTCGTAATGAAGGAAGAAGCCGAGGTAGTTCACTTAGGTCTCCACAATTTTCAATTTCCAGTTCCACCAAGACAGGAAGGCGGTGAGAGAACATCCTTAGCTTTGGGCAATTATTTATAACCAACCTACGGAGGCAAGGGAATTGTCCTTCGCCTTCTTCTTCAACCACTTCGAGCCACTCGTCCCACTCATCCATGATTTCAATATGTAATGTCTCCAATGATCGAAATTGCTTATTGGCTGATGATGATGAGAGATCCTCATATAACTCACTTCCCACTTTTTTTATAGAACTGCAGCTGAAGATGTGTAGGTGTTTGAGAGAGGGCAGTTGGCTAAGATGAGGTAGAAACTTGCATTTCCGACAATAAAAGAGACCCACCATCTCTAAATTAGAAAAGGAAGGATTCCCCATCCAGCTTGGGAATCTCGTACCACCATAGTTTCGAATCCATAGAGCTTTAAGATTGGTGTCAGGCTGTAGTGTGTCAAGCACATCCACCTCTACCTTTTCATCTCTCCAAATCAAGAAAACTATCTTCTCTTTTATAAGCACTCCAATGCAACCGAAGGCCAAGAAGGTGTGGATTGTCCTTTAATGTGGCCACCATGGTTTCTGTCCCATTATTGCCAATGATTTCCAAATTTGAAATGTTCCAGAGTCCCACGGATTTGTTGCGACAATTCCCTCAACTCACTAATATTTTTTTGACCCCACAATGAATGTGCTCAATGTCTGAAGACTAGTTAGGTTTCCCATTCCTAATGGCATTTTATAGGAACCATCACGAACCCTTACAGAGATTAAAAGATGTCGAAGGTTTACGAGGTTACCCATACCTTCAGGCAACTCTCTAAGATGATAACACCCAATTAGGACCAATGTCTGTAGATTGTGAAGACTTGTAATTGAGTTAGGTAACCTCGTAATAGCATTATATGAGAGATCAAGAAACCTTAGATGTTTCAACTTGCCAATTGAATTAGGCAAGTTATGACAATCATGAAAACTTCTGAAACGTAGCACTCGTAGGAATTGCATGGCGTGAAAAAAATGCTGGTTAGAAGGAGAATTGAATACTAAAAAGGTGCATAAGTTTTTATTCACGGCCTCATAGTCTGTCCCCTCAACATCAAATCTCTTCTTTCCAAGGAAGGACAAGTGACGGGTTGTTGTTGTCACAACTTTGGATGGCTTATCATAGTTTTCTCTCCTCAAATATATTCCACTCGAAACAAATTCTGCCAAGTCACGGATCAAGTCATGCATCACAAATCCTAATCCTATGATATTGGATGACTCAAAAAATGGATTCATGTATAATTCTTCTGATAAATCACGGAGCCTCTTGACATCGCCATAAAATAGCTTTGACGAAAAAATATGGGATGACAACTTATCAGGAGGACGACGGTTAGATACCTAAAAAAAGGACCTCATAAATAGTTCATCGAAATATGCACTCATCGAAATATGCACCCACTATGTCTTCTACCCGTTTCTTTCCTTTTGGTTCTGGTTGAACAATACCTTCCACAATCCACAACGTGACTAAATAAATCTTGTGAAAGACGTAACCTTTAGGAAACAAAGCACAGTATCCAAAGCATCTCTAGAGAAGTGGCGGAAGATGATGGTAGCTCAACATGAGCGATGGAAGAATCTTACCTTCTTTTAAATCCCAAATTTCATTCTCCAAAATAGCGTTCCACTCACTGTTTTGCCTTTTATCTCGTAAGAGGCCTGCAAGTGTCTTCACAACCAAAGGTAAACCCTTACATTTCTTTACAATTTCTTGTCCAAATAATTCCAGCTTTCGATTTGCACACATGAATTCCCATCCACGAAAGCGTGCTTTCTAACAATTGCAAAACAAACATCGTCTGACAGACCTTTCAAATCATGATCCTTCTCTACGGGAGTGCGAACGATTGATGAAACACCTTTGTTCCGTGTTGTAACCAACATCTTGCTTCCTGATTTACCAGATGCAAAAGGAGTCCTTAAAGCCTCCCATCTCTCGTTATCCTCGTTCCACATGTCGTCCAAAACCAATAAGAATCTTTTGTTGCTCAATGTTTGTTGAAGTTTCACCTGTAGTACGTCCGGTGAATTTGAAGAAAGGGCTGATGACCCATTAGTGGCTGACTCGAGAATTTCTTTGGTTAACCTCACCACATCAAAGTCTTCGGAAACGCAAACCCAAGCTTTCAGATCAAAATGCTTCTCAATAGTTTCATGGTTGTAAATAAGTTGAGCATGGGTGGTCTTCCCAGCTCCACCCATGCCGACTATGGGTAGCACCAAGAAATTATCATCCTTGTCACAGCTGGGGCGTCTTGGAGTTTTGTCGTGTAGCAACCACTTAACAATCTCCCACTTATCTTCTTCCCTGCCAAAAACATTAGAACTATTCACCAAGGAACTCGTGGGTAGCCTTTCACTGAATACCTTGGGCTTTGAAGACCCAGATCCAAAGCTCGAGACCATTAATCCTAGAGCAACACCGTCTTGTACTTCACTTTTTAGCCTCTCGTTGACATCCTTCACTTTAGATCCAAACCTTTTAATTCCCTGCAGTTCTTCGGCGATATTATAGAGGTGCGTACCTGTAGCTGTTGGGTCTGAGAAGATTCAGATTCCAATTGCAGGCGAAGAATTTCAGTGGCGTACTCATCTAGTATGTCCTCGGCATGATAGAGGAGTTGTTTGAGGTCACCGAGCCACAGTCTCACAGCATCGCGGGTGAACTGCTTCACTTCAGCTTCATCAGATAAGGTCTGAATCTTGGCTGAAGTCCGCTTCAGAGACTCCACTTGCTTCAAGTCGATCTTCCGTCGGCGAATGAAGTCCAACAACTCAGGAGAGTAAAACCTGTCCAATGCCCCCTGAAGGAAGGACGACCATCCAAATTGCTGTCCCACACTTGATGACATCTTCTTCTTCTTCTTCTTCTGAGAGAGAGAGAGACTTCTTCTTTTTTCAAAGAGAAAAAAATACGAAGCAGTAACGAGACTTCAACACCTGAAGCAGAGATGAGAGAGAGAGAGAGAGAGAGAGAGAGAGAGAGAGCGAAGGAATGAGAACGGAGTAGTGGAGGCATTTGGCTTATAAACGATGTAAGGCGTAATTAAGGCATGTCGACTGTTGGATGACTTGTGAGGTGTGACCGACGATGGACCACAGACCTTTATTTTGCTTTTCATTAATTTGTCTCACTTGCATTAAAGTCTTGCCAACTGGGATCCACACGTTTTTGCTATGGGAAAAAAAAAATCTGAGAAACACAAAGACTGAATAGAGCATAGGGAGCCACACGTTTTTGCTCTTGCTTTTTTACTTCAGCTTTTGCATCATTAAGGATTGGAGACATGAGTTTAGTTCAATTTCTTGTCGTTTTCAAACTTGTTTTTCTGCTGCCACTCTAGAATAATGTAAATTTTTTTATTTTGTGAAAATGGGATTATAGAACCAATGAATGATGGATCCTTATGTGTTCCATTTCTTTGTCCAGTCCATGCGCCCTCCCCAAAGTCCTTCTAATAGGGTGTTGGAAATGATCACTCTACTCTTTGCCCGAATACACTATTTGGATGGGATCCACTTCCCTATTAGAGGAACCTGGAGAAATTAATTGGGCAGGAAATAGAACAGATAATTTTTCGTGATGCATAGTCCGTGGCTCCCATGTCCTTTAAATTGGAGGAAAATAAATTGAGCTTGTAGAAGATCGATCGATATATACATCGAAAAAAGTTGTAGCGCAATCGATAAAGTTGGATAAGTGCACCGTTATACGTAACGGTTAAATCTCAACCAGTCGATCTTAACCATTGAGTTTTCAACCTGCAATCGGCTCTCCAACCAAGTAGGGTTCCATTCTCTCTCCTCTCTCACAACGCCGCAAACCATCTCTCCAAAAATTCTCCGACGGTTCTCCATCTCCTCGACAATCAGCTCAAGATTACAGGTGAAGGGCGATGACTCGATTGTCCACTGATTACAGGCCTTAGCATCATCAAGCATCAACAACTAAGCGAGATTTGAAGCTTTGAAATCACATCCGACGACATCACATTTTCATGGTTCTTCAAGCGGTCGAATCTCATAACAGAGGAAGACTTATGCAACAAATACTTGGGGTTTGAGTCGCCCTAAGGTGGGGGAATCTTAACCCTAAAGCTTGAGGAACAAAGATTGGTGAGGGAGGAGATTGAACTAGAATATGTGGGGCTGCTACTACCGTCTAGAACAGAGCATGGAAAGAGGAAACAGAAGAAGAAGCAGAAAAATAAGAGGACAAGAAGAATAAACCAGAAGAGGGAAGAGATGCACGCAAGGCTCCTAACTATTTCCATTTCAGCAGTTTGATGTTTTCCTCATCAAACTGCCTTGTCGCTTCCAATGTCTCTGCATATAGGGAGCTTGTTGTTGAACATTATGAGTCACGGCAGTTTCTTCCCATCTGGTTATGATCATGGACCTTGTTTGTTTGCGTGCTTTGGTTAAGAAGAGATTCTTGTTAGAAGAAAGCTATTAACCTCTCGTTTAAAGACAAACAGGAAAAAAAGTAGAGTTTTTGTTTTTGTTTTTGTTCTTTCTTTAATCTTCTTTGATCATGGAGGTTTTAGAGGTTTAAAGAGAAGAGATTCCATTTCAAGTTTCCTAGTTTCTGTGTACTGGATAATAAAAAGCTTAAAATTGAAATCCCCATTTTTTTTTCTCTATGTTAAGCGATGTTGGAAATCAGTTTTGCCAATCTCTACTTCTGTGTTGCATGGCAGTTTCATGGGTTCAATGGTTTCTGTAGCCTCCCAAATATTGTAGGTGAGTTCGAATTCGAAGTTATACTCTTATCTTTGAATGATTAAACAAAAATCTAATGTTTTCTCTATTTTCCATTTTCTGCTACACAGGGAACAATAAGTTTGGGGGAATCAGATAGACGTAGCGATGCTTAGGAAGAGATCCAGATCAGTGACTAGTAAGCAAGCTCTCATAGCTGATCATGCCTTTCTTCCATCTCCCATGGACAGATACATCAGGCATGCTTCGTCTTTCTTCAGTTCTCCAAGGCACTTTATAGGTTTTGCTGCAAAGGTTTTTTCTGAGACAGATGCAGTGGTGAACCCAACTTCAATTCTTGACATTAAACCATTCTCTGGTCCTGGTACTCCCACTTGGTCCAACAGAAACACTATTAAATCCCTAGAACCCAATCTGGAGAACAATCCATGAGTATCTGGTATTGCACCCGAGAAGCAATTGTCATTCAATAACAGTGACCTTAGGGATTAAAATCTAGAAATCTGCCCTGGGATTTTACTGGTCAAACTGTTTTGACCCAAGTCGAGCTCCCTCTTCTAAACCCAATCGCCCCCTTGTCGATGAAATCGAAAATCCCCCAAATCACCTTAAGCACTCCCCTGCAACGAAGAAGAATAGGAAAAAGAAAGAAACCTGTTGTCACGGTGAGCAGGTTGATTGTTTTTTTTATTCAACGATTATGATTAAAAGATACAAAAATAAACAGCTCAAATTAAGCCGTTTAACGAAAATACCCGTAGCACTGCTACCACCCACTCATTGATTATTTGTTTATTTTTTGGATAAAGTTTTTCTTCACTCATTAGAAAATTGTTCACAAACCCTTATAGGATTTTAATATATATTTTCTTAAAACACCCTTGCAATGTCTTCTTCTGCCTTGTGGACACCCGTGGTGAATGGAATTCCATTCAGTATGGGTGGAGAAAAACTCGGTCTTTTCTTCTTTATTTGGGGGGATGCTAGATGACCAGATAATCTTCCATACAATCTTTGGAATGATAGCAATCCTGGATCTAGAGGCTATTAGGGATCTTTAATATCGCAATCCTGGATCCAGAGGCTGTTGAGAAGAGTCCCTTGATGTGGGAGCCCCAACAAATCCTATCCTGATAGTCTTCAAGGCTGTTAGGGATCTTCAGTATCGCTTCCACTTCAAAAGGAGAAAACAGGGACCTTAGCTTAACAAAATCTTAGGTTTTATCAAGAGCAATCAACTCAGTAATCCAAATATAAGTTCAGAGCGGTGACTGCGTGGATAAAATCTTAGACTCGGAGAGAGAGGGGATCCAGGGGTCCCTCCAAATATTAACTCTCCTTCCATTTCCCACAATCTAAACCGTAGATATTCATGCATAGAAATAGAGAAAATTTGATTGAGTTTGAATATGAAATTTAACACATGACAATGAAATTTTAAGTTTTTAACCATGTTCTCTTTATCCAATGGTCAACATAGTTACATCACTTGTCCACATGGGTCAAAATACTAAACAACTCCTAAGCATAGGAGTACAAGATAATTTTCTAAGAAAAATGCCACATCTTGATCCAGCAAGATAAGCCTCCCTTGATGGTCCACAAAATTTTGCCACATAGTAGAATGATGTGTACATTCTGACCATTGGGTAGATGGTAGATGGTCTAGATAAGCCATTAATAAAGTTTCAGATTCAAATTAAACCATATACTTCCTCATGTATTCTGATGCATTTCCATGTATGCTCATGTGCATCTATCATCTATGGTACTTGAACCACTACCTTGAACTCCCAGACAATATCATAATAAAGCCCAATAGTATTTAACATGGAATAGATAGAATTAAGGGATCTAGATGTGTATACACATTGCAGAAACCATGGAAATTGTATTATAGAGATGCTTCTGATCTACCTGCATAGCCCATAGGGCATAGAAGGTTATTAATAATTACTAAAGTTGTTTAATGTAATGGTGTTTTTTTTGCTTTCTTAAAGCATTGCTTTCACAATTCTTTTTGACAAAGAAAGAAATGAAACAATAGTTCTATTTGGATAGTAGAATTAATCTACGGAAAAAGATTGTTCCACTACCCTTATATAGATTCTCTATACCCTCCTCAAATAATAAATAGTGTAACCCATACTGACATTTATCTCTCCTATTCTGACTATGTGGGCCACATGTAAATGATACAATTTTCCAACCCTTCATTGATTATTATATACGAATTCCTTTGCACGTACTACCCTTGCAAGAACTCCTCTCCCATTAATTTTTTTGTATGATAATGGGTAGTGGAACCCCGCAATCTTAACTTTCGGTTTTGACGGTTCCTAAAAACCCAAAACCGTACATGACCGATACGGCATTCGGTCTGGTTCAAAATTTTTTAAAAAAAATATCTATCAATTCTAATTGGTTCAACCGCTTAGGGCTGATTTTTTATACCCTTATCAGAAATGCAACCAAACGAGGAGTCCCGGTTTGATTATTAACAAGCAATCAAGGAATAAAGAGAAATCTCCAATGCATTCCTCTCTCCTTCCTAAGTGACCCACATGAGATTAATAATAGTTGCCAAAGTTGTTTAGAGGGATGATGCTTCTGATGTTTTTTCAAACATGTGATTGACAGATCTAAAATAATGGAACCTAATTTTCTACCCCTCCTTTGGGTTAGTTTCACAAATCTTATCAACAAAGAAAGAAAAACAACGGAGAATGGAATCTTTTCTTTCTTCTTTTAGACCAAATGGACACTTAGCCATTAATTTATTTTCCATCAAATCATCGATCAGATGTATACCTAATGGGTATTAAAATCCTCTGTAGTACCGGTGGGGCGAAGGACTCATTTGCAAACAAAGATTGGGCTTCTTGAATTAATATTGTGGAGCAGGTCACAAAAACCCATTCTAATTTTGGGCTACTCTTTGTAACTCTGAGCTCAACGCGGCCCAACTGCATCCTTAAACTGCATGCATTGCACAATGGATGTGAAGAAGTAGGCCATTATCTCGGCAACAATGAGCCAAGAGAATTACGTTTTGGAAGGTCTTTTAGGATGGCTATATTGTTTGTTTTTTTTTTATGAAACAACAACAAAGTGAAGTGTAATCACACAAACCACGGGTGGCCATATTGTTGATCAGAGGTAGATGGGATCATTATCGGCTCCATTTTCCAGGCAGCTCCATTTCCCCAAGTTCCTCAAATAGGGGGGACGGAAATGATCACCCTACCCTTGCCCAACAACAATGCCCGGGTGGGGTCCACCCTCCTCCTCCTCCTCCTCTTCTATTAGAGGCACTTGGGGAAATGGAGCAAATAATTTTCCAAGGTAGATGCAAGATCTACATAGGAGATGAGGAATAGACATTTGTGAATCATACTTATAATGTTAGGAATGTGTCTAATAGCAACCATATGCACCATCTCTATCATATGCTCTATATTTATTTTCCTATGAAATTAATAGAAGTCCACTATTGAAGTGGCACAACACTTTTTTGTTTTTGTAATGCAAAACGTATCTCACAAAAATTTTCATTGGTTTAATTTTCTTGCGCTCTTTTTTATTTTTATTTTTCTTCTTATGCTTGTCAAATCTCTCCGTGACTCATAATAATACAAAGGGTTGATGTTCTTTGTGCCGCAGCAGATGCTGCACTCAGACACATGGGGGTGATATTAATTTTCTTCATTCAGGGGGGCAGGATAATAATTTCTCTCACCCACATGTGTCCGGGCACTGCCTGCACCCCTGACACAGAGAACATTTGGCCTAATATAAAATAGATCTTCAAAACTTGCTGAATGACAACATCAAAGGAAAAGCAAAACGTGAACATAAGTGAAGAGAAACCAGTTTATAAATGGAGCTCCTGCGCAACTTGAGAAGCTTCAAGCTTAGAATAAACCCTAAAGCGTCAATATTTAGAAGTCAAACCGTTTTTGTTGTCACCTTAAAACATGTTTGGTAACAAAAAAACTTGAAAATTAATTTCATAAAAACTCAGCCTAATCCAACACAAGGATTATTCCCCGTTAGGTTAAACCCACCCTTGCCTAACCTTAGGCTGGTCCAAAGCCTTTGGAGAGAGAGAGACAGAGCGAGAGGGTTGGTGCAAAAGGTTTGGGGGAGAGGGAAAAAAAAAAAAAACTGTGGTAGTTTTATATTTTAAAGTGAAATGACTTAATTATCTTTTATTTTCCTCACTGCAAAATTGTGTAACATAAAAGCTTCAGATAAAAAACAAAGAAATTATGTTGAAATCCTATTTTTCTGTTTCAAAACAAGCCCCTTATTTGTTTCCAAAAACAAAAATTGCAAAACAGTTTTTAAAAACAAAGGTACTACCACCCAATCACCCATGTTTATTATTAGCAAATGTTTTTTTTATGTTTTTTAAAAGGGTAAATTACACGTCAACCGCTGATTTTCAATCGAAACTCAGATCACTCTCTGGTTTTTGTCATATTGGGATCTAAACCAGAGGGCGATTTGAGTTTTTTCAAAAATCAAGGGGTGATCTAAGTTTCATTTCAAAACTAGGGGGTGACGTGTAATTTACCCTTTTCAAAACTAAAAAACAGTTCTTCCAAAGGTTTATCTAATGGTGGAGCACTTTTCCCCCTCTTCTCTACTATTTTTAATGAATAAAATAAAACAAGTCACAACTTCATATAGAACAGGTTTCTATAATGCCAAATCAACACTCTATTCAACCAAAAAAAAAAAAATCAACACTCTATTTAAAATCCAAAATGAAAAAGAAGCTATTTAACTACGAAATTGTAAATGAAAGTAAAAGGAAATAACTACAACAAAACAATGTTTTCCAACGAAAAATTACAGTCACAAAAGCCCAAAGCTAACATTAAAGGCTTTTGCCATGGAAACTTTGATCGTCCAAAAAATGTGGCAATAGAATCCATGGAAAAGGTTTTGCTTCTGTTTTTGGCAACCATAGGTGAAAATGTCAGCGATGGTATATGAGGAAAAGAATAACCGTTGCTAATGTCTTATTTTAAATGAAGCAACTCGAGGGCAGCACGTATAATCTTTTATCTGGGTAGGATTCTCACAGAAGCAAAAGCTTTGATCAGTCCCAAAAATATTCCTTTAGCTACGGTTTATGTCTACCAAATACCGGAAAAAAAGACTGGGTCAATCGAACTCACACTGTTGGATGAAGCATCATCCACATGTCGAGCTCTCAAGCCCGCACTGCAGGGGATTTTAATCCCCCAAATACCTTTTTTCACTATAGCATCCCATACAGTCATTTTAAACATACTTTATGAGGAGAGAATATTTGACATTCAACATCTAGAATAGAAAGACCGATTCAATCGAACAAGATGGGTGCCTAACACCTTCCCATACTTGTAACCTGACCCCTTACCCGATCTTTGACCAGATCATATGGAATCACGTAGCCCTTTCCGTTAACCCCGGATGGGGCTACTACACCCATTGAGTCCTAAGCCCTAATCTTAGGTGACGACTATATTTCTATGAAGCATGATCCCGATTCTCCATAATGATGTATCGAAATGATACGCGATAATCCATGAAAGACAAATCCCTGACGCCCCAAGGCCGGGTGGAACCTCGCCCCCGAACACCATGGTACTTACAATCCTTGGTTTGTATTGAAATTGTTTGGCTTCATGGTTTATTTGGTGACTTATCTACTTCCTTTTCGGAGGCCAACATCTCTATATGAAGATAATAATAGATATTTGTATTGCTTCCAATAATATGTTTTAAAAGTGTGTTAAGCATATTGAGGTTGATAGTCACTTCATACATGAGAAATATCTCAGTGGCATCATTTCTCTTTTACACATAGCTTATGCTAATCAAATTGCTAATATTTTCACAAAAGATGTCTTCTACTTGACATCAGTATCTTACAGACAAACTAATATTGTCTAACCAACATCAATTTGAAGGAGAATGTAAATAAGACAGGTAATTTAGTCTTTTGTGTTCTATATTTTGTATACACTTGTTGGGTTTTATGCCCTCTATTATAAGGGCATTTTTGTACTTGTATGTGTGACAAGTTGCATATAAATAAAGGCTCAATTGGTTAAATCGACTATAAGAAGTTAAAGAACCTTGCATTGATACTAATTTTTGGGAAAAATACATCATTTCCCAGACTTTGCGGAAGTCAATGGAGCTGCAGAAAAAATTAAAACCCGCAAATGTAATAATACAGATAAATCAAATCAGGCAAACCAAAAAAGAACACATCAATTTTTAACATGAAAACCCCTTCCAATATGAACAAGAATAGCCACGGGACTCCGTCCAAATAAATACATCACTATTATAAATAATGAGATTACAATCTTCTTTAGTCAATGCTAGAGACTACAAAGCATCAAGAAAACAACCCTTCTTGCATAACAAAAGAACCCACCAAAATAGGTGGTTTAATTTCACAAGATTATCTCTCACAAACTATCCAATAGGCTCTGATACCTTAATGACATTAATTTGAGCGTTTGAGGAAACTTCAGTCTCTAGTATAGAGCCATTGGGGAAGAATTCTGCTGTTATAATCCAAACACAACGAGTCTACAAAATAAGGGTAGATAAGTTCCCATATAAGAAGAGATTCTTTTCTCTACAACAAGGAAGAAAGCTATAGAGATTACATGTAAAGGGGAGACTTAACACTCATAGTTATCAGTTGGGCAATGAGGTTGGTGAGGGTTCCTGTTAGATTCTCATATCCTCCCTTAGCTGTGAATGAACTGATTTGAATTGTTTCCAAATAGATAGAATAAATAGAGAGACAAGAACATCAGCTGAGAGCTCAAAAAATAAGCCCCAGTAGAAGCATCAATCAATAGAAAGAATAAAAGCACCAGATTATAATACTGTCTCCGCAATAGGCTCCCAGATTAACGGCAATTTGAGGGACCAGCAAAGGCAGCTGAATTAACATTCGAGCAGATGTAGTTGCAACGACTGGGATGAGCAATTCTATATGTACCACTGGTGGTGAAAATATAGACATCCATATTGTTATCCTCCCCAACTGAGTAAATGTAACCCAAATCAGGGATAGGACTTCCTGGAATGATACTACATTGGATTGGGGAGTCATAAGCACAACCGAAAGGAATCAGGTTGCTAGTCAAGTTTCCACTGTTCTCTGGGTTTTCAGTTCCAGCCCATATAGCTTCCCCATAAAAATCTGCATATATGTACCTGAAACTCAATTTATAACTAAAATGAACCACACAGAATCTATTTGTGTTCTTAATGAACCAAGTAGGATAGATAGAAAACACCCAAACTCACCTTCCATACATGCATGGATCGGTCCATGACCGATAGTAATAGCCACCTATGATCGCCGCCCCTCCTGAATCCCCTCCTGGAGCCCCTCCTGAATTTAGGTTCTGATTTACAGAAGAGTGGTAATATCCCATTATAGGGAAGATGGGATTTATTGAGTTGGCAGATGTATTTCCACCAGGAGATTGAGAAGGATTGAAAGGGACAGGACCCTCATAAACACGCCATCCATAGTTTCCACCCTTTGTGATAAGATCCACCTCTTCATAGGTATCCTGTAAGATTCCAATGATTTTGTAAACATGAATATGGTAGACTTAACAACTAAGAAATTAGAATTCTGATGAACTAAATATGAAACTGAGCTGAAAAAATGATTAAATCATGTCAAGACATGTAGAAGAAATCAAATCTGTGAACCTCGCCATCATCTGCACAGAGAAAATAGGAAGGCCTCTTTGGATCAAAAGCACAACGCCAAGGATTTCTTAGTCCCAAAGCCCAAATTTCAGGTAGTAATTCATAGTCTTCATAAACTGCATTGTCTTTGGGGATAGAATAATTTCCCCATAGACCAAGTTCATTTATTTGTGTTGCACCTGAAAATACAAGAGTGAGCATGTGAAAAGAATGACCTAGAAATTAAATTCAGTGAAACAGAATGAAATAAAGAAGCAAAAGACTGTTCTAAAAACAGGAAACAAAAGCAAGCTCCCAAGGCTATTCTACCATGATATACTACTACTCACTTGGAATGTCATCCACATTGAACCTCATAATCTTTCCAAGCAAAGATTTCTTGTTTTGGGCAAAATTGTAAGGATCACCATAACCACCACCATCTCCCATCATTAAGTACAAATATCCATCCGAAGGTCCAAAGAGAATCTGACCCCCATGATTATTTTCAAAAGGAAGACCCATAGAAAATATCCTTCTAACTTCTACTGGGTTACCCACTGTTGCCTGAAACAACCATTATTAATAAGAATCAATTAGTAGCAGTAACTATAAGAATAACAGATACATAAAAAAACAAAAAAGTTAGGAAGCATACCAATGAAGGTGCCGACGCGGTGCCATTCGCAGTGAATTCTGAGATAACAGAATAGTAATTGCATGGAGGAAACCCATAAGTAGAAGTAAAGTTTGAAGGATTACAGTTGACATCTGAATTACATGAACACTTCCCAGAACATCCACCCCATTTAGTCTTATTACAGTTGAACGAAACAAAGAATCGACCATTTTGGACAAAGTTGGTATGAAATGCAATACCCATTAACCCTAACAGGTAATCAGAATAAACTGTCTGATAAATAAAGAAACAGAGTAGGTACTAATGTTTCCCCAGATCCAATTTTAGGAACAGTAGCCAAGCATATTCTACCTATTTGATCAGTTAAGAAAACTCGGTTAGATCCACTTGAGGGCAGCACGTATAATCTTTTATCTAGGTAGGATTCTCACAGAAGCAAAAGCTTTGATCAGTCCCAAAAATATTCCTTTAGCTACGGTTTATGTCTCCCAGATACTGAAAAAAAAAACTGAGTCAATCAAGCCTGCATTGTTCGATGAAGCATCATCCACATGTCGAGCTCTCAAGCCCGCACTGTAGAGGATTTTAATCCCCCAAATACCTTTTTTTTCACCATGACATTTTCTTTTGTGGCCTAAGACTAGATAGATAAGATACCTATAGGTACGGAAATTTTTTGTTCCAAGATATTTTTTCTACAGACATTTAAAACCATGTCTAATGGTTAACCAGTTAAAATATATATGGGAAAAAAAAAAAAAAAAAAAAAAAACCTGAAAGGCAACGTGACCCTTGCGTCTAGACGAGGGGTGTCAATCGGTCCGGGTTCGGTGCTGTTTTTTCGGTTTTGGTGTGGTTTTGAGGGAGATCGAAACCGAACCAATAAGGACTTTTCGGTTTCAGTTTCGGCGCGGTTTGGTTTCGTGTCGGTTTTGGTTTATGATAACGGGTTGATAGCGGTTTGGATTCCTTTCGATACCGGGTTTTTTTAAACAAGTTGGATTCGATTTGTGCCTATTTTCTTATCTTTCTCTTTTCAACTACATAAAATATTTCATTGGCCCCACACTGAAAAAGGATATCAATGGAACAAGCATTGTTACAAATCAATTTCCCTATTTTCATAACCTCATATTCATTGATTTGTAACAATTTCCCTTACAACCATAAATTTGCTCACTAATATTGAAATCAATTCAATTATTTATAACCTTATATACTCATTATTTTTTTATCGGTTTCATTCGGTTCGATTTTTGGTTTGTTATCGTTAGTCTCAGGTTTTCTTGCTCAGTTTTGGTTGGTCTTAACGGTTCGGGCTAGGATTTGACACCCTTAGCCTAGACATAGAGGGTAAAATGACTGCCCCAACCCCAATAGAAGGTAGAAATACTGTTGGTGTTGATGCTTCTGCATGTGCTCCCATTGATCCAATGCTGATGAGGGCCACACTGCCTTGCCTTATTAGGGAACCCTCTCCCAAAAATATATTTGTATATTACTAAAGAATTTTTTATAAACTTGCTTTTCCCACACTGCGAGTCTTGCTGAGCCACATCATGTTTACATAGAACAAAGAGGAGTTAAAACTCTTCAAAACATACTTCGACAATGTTATGCCCTTGTAGAAGAAGGGTTTGGGAAAGTTTAAAATTTAATTGTGCCAGAATAGCCAAG
This sequence comes from Telopea speciosissima, assembly GCF_018873765.1. Lineage (NCBI taxonomy): Eukaryota > Viridiplantae > Streptophyta > Magnoliopsida > Proteales > Proteaceae > Telopea > Telopea speciosissima. The sequence continues at coordinate 15,075,651 of NC_057925.1, read as the reverse complement.
GAAGTTGCAGGAAATAGTACCTTTAACAGCAGTGGAATCGAGTTCATTCAAGAAAAGAACACATAGAGCTGACGGGACACATTGGCCTCACTTTCTTCGAACCACATGGTGAGCAACTCTGGTCCTCGCAGATTGATTAAGTAGGGTTGGCACTCACTAGCAATTGCCTTTGCAAGAAGGGTTTTACCACATCCAAGGCCCATAGAAGATGACTCCTCTAAATCAAGAAATGCAAAACTTTTCAAAGATCTCAGGATGCTTCATTGGGTATTGGACAGTCTGTCAAGAATTAATAAATTAGAATGGAATTAGGCTGAGTACAACATAAGAAACAAAAACAGATATGGGTTTCTAAAGTCTAATTACATAAATGCCAATTTTGGCTACAACATCATATAAACCTGATGATCCTTTACCAGCTGATGGCCATTATAAGTTTTATTGAATAGAAATAGGTTAGTCAAGCAAAGAAATTGCAACTAGATGGCACTACTGTTTCTAGAAAGTAAACACATTCCAAAGTGAAAAGGTGATGGGGAGGTAAGAGGAAAAGGCTCAAACCAGATAAATGACTCTTCTTGAAGCTCTGTTTTCACATTCTAAAGGCCACCAATATCAAACTTTGAGGGAATTTTTTTTTCCCCTGCACTTCCCTGTACTCCCCATCACTGCTCCTGTCTCTGTCTCTCTCTCGTTCAGCATTCCTATCATGGTCACTGCAGTGCATCCCAGAACAGCTCCTAGGCCCTTTTCTTAGAATTCGACCTCCGATTGAATCAATTGTCATTTCTTTTTGTTTTGGAGGGGTGTGTTCACAAACGGTGGCAAATGGGCATTGCCAACTTTTCAATGTTGCTACAGTAAGCACAGTGAAGGATTAAAACTGTAATCAGTAAAAGAATATCAGAATATAGAAGGAACAAAGAAAATTAAATGGAGGTACTTACCAAGAAGTCTTTTGGTCTTGAAAGCAGGCTGGTTAAACCATATCTTGAGATAATTCTGCTAGATATTTCTGAAATGCCCCATTAGCTACAACATTGTGATGCTTAACCATGACTTACCTGAAAAATAACAGCAAGAGTGAGTATACAATTCCTGTTGGAACCCTTGGTCCTTTCTGCTTCTCTTGGAAGTTAATGCAGTTAAAGGATTAACTAAAAGAAAGGAAGAAACCCAACAAACTTTTTGTCACTTTTCTGCTACTCTAAACTACTTTTGATGGAAGCAAATCTGAAGTATATGCTAACAACAATGGTTGGTTAGGGTTAAAAAACAGTTCAAAAGGTAAAATCGAAGAACAGAGAGGAAACATGCCTCAAATGGGGATCAGCAAGTCAACAAACCCAGCAGAGTTCATTCAAGGCAAGCCACTTGATAGTCAATAGAGACATCCTACTAGCACCCAATTCGATTATATAGGAACTCATGGGCCAATCCTAATCTATAATTATCCATTTGAGTTAAAAACAATGTGAGAACACTCAAAGTTGCAATTTCTATGAGGAACTGTAGTGTGTAAACCTCTTGACGATTACAAGAATTGAAAGAAAAAAAATAAACAGGGGAAAAGGTGAACATCCTTAACTAGGAGATTTAGAAGGCAAAGTTTATAGCAGGTAAAAAAAAACTTACTTTGAAGCTTCTTGTTCATGTATCTGTTCCATGGAAATGGAGGAGGAAAACCAGTCAGTATGACAACAGAAATAGAGAAAAAAAAAAAAGAATCAGTAGACATTAGAAATGAAGGGGAAAAGTTAAACCCAAGCATAAACACAGAAGAAGAGACTTACTTCTTCAAATCCGAGGGCTGACCAGCCAGACCTACTCATGATGACAATAGAAAAGCTAGAAACATGCCATAAGACAGAGTTAGCGAGAGCCAAATAGATTTTGTTAGTCCTGTGAAATTTCCTTCAAGAATGTAATAACTAAGAAGCTCAAATGCTTACAGCTCCTTGGGTAGCGTGACTCCAGATTCTCGCAATATTTGATATCCAATTTTCGAAGCGTAGTGGGCCACCTTGTTTCTGGGAAGAACACAAGAGCAGAGCAACTTGTGATTACCAGTTCTTGGAGAGACGTTAGAGTGTGTAGTTCCTTGGGTAGTGACTCCAGATTCTTGCAATATCTAATCACCAATTTTTGAATTGCATTGGGTAATCCTATTACCGGGAAAGACACAAGAGCAGGGCAACTTGTGATTACAAGTTCTTTGAGAGACTTTAGATTGTGCAGCCCTTCAGGCAACGATGTGAGTCCTTTGGCCCCATCAATAATTAGTTTTTCAAGACAATGGAGATTAGATGTGCTCTTTGGTAGCTTCCCTAGGTTGTTACAACCCAAGATCTGCAAATGCTGAAGGCTGGAAGGAAGGAGATTAAGCCCAGTCTCATTCTGCAAAAGAACAGTAAGCTCTCTACAACGATAGATATTTAATGTTTGCAGTGCTGTCAGGTGTTGCATAAATCCATTGGGCAGCGATTTGAGATCTGACACATAATCAATAGTCAAGAAGGAAAGTGATGAGAGATGATGAGGCACCATTTTGTTTTTGAATTCAATCCCCTTACATCTCTTCAAGCTCAACTCCTTTACTGATGGAAGCATGGGAAGGAAACAAAGTTCTTCGCAATCTTCTATCAAAAGTGACTCCAAGGAAGGAAGGAGGTCTGTCAATTCTGTCAAAATGGGACAACTCACAATGTTTAGCTGACGGAGGAAAGGAAATGAGTTCTGTACACATGGTGGTGCTGAGGACGACGACGATGATGATGATGATGGATGGTCAGATCCGGACAAAGTTGTTATCTGGTGACATCTGTTCAAATACAACCTTTCAATGGATGGAAGACTAGGAAGTACCACCAATTTTGGACATCCATCAATTTGGAGCTGTTGTAAGGAAGGAAGGCGGTGAGAGAACATCCTTAGCTTGGGACAATATTTTATAATCAACCTACGGAGGCAAGGGAATTGTCCTCCTCCACCTTCTTCTTCAACCACTTCGAGCCACTCCTCCAACTCATCCATGAATACAATACATAGTGTCTCCAATGATTGAAATTGTTTATTAGCTGATGATGAGAGATTTTCATATAACTCGCTTCCCACAGTTTTTATCGAACTGCAGCAGTAGATGTCTAGATGTTTGAGGAAGGGCAGTTGCTTAAGATTGGGTAGAAACCTGCATTTCTGACAATTAAAGAGACACACGGTCTCTAAATTAGAGAAGGAAGGATTCTCCATCCAACTTGGGAATCTCGTACCACCGTAGTTTCGAATCCATAGAGCTTTAAGATTGGCGTGAGGCTATAGTTTGTCAAGTACATCCATCTCTATCTTTTCATCTCTCCCCAAATCAAGAAAACTATCCTCTCTTTTATAAGCACTCCAACGCAACTGAAGGCCAAGAAGGTGTGGATTGTCCTTTAATGTGGCCACCATGGTTTCTGTCCCATTATTGCCTATGATTTCCAAATTTGAAATGTCCAGAGTCCCACGGAGTTGTTGGGACAAGTCCCTCAACTCACTAATATTTTTTGACCCCACAATGAATGTGCTCAATGTCTGCAGACTAGTTAGATTATCCACTCCTAATGGCATTTTATAGGAACCATCATCAAACGACAACCATACAGGGAGAAAAAGATGTCGAAGGTTTACGAGGTTACCCATACCTTCAGGCAACTCTCTAAGAAAACGGCACCCAATTAGGACCAATGTTTGTAGATTGTAAAGACTTGTAATTGAGTTAGGTAACCTCACAATAGTAGAATATGAGAGATCAAGAAACCTTAGATGTTTCAACTTGCCAATTGAATCAGGCAAGTTACGACAACTTTTAAAACTTCTGAAACGTAGCACTCGCAGGAATTTGAATTGCATGGTGGACAAAAATTGTTGCTCAAGAGGAGAATTGAATACTATAAGGGTGCGTAAGCTTTTATTCATGGCATCAGATTCTGTCCCCTCAACATCAAATCTCTTCTTCACAAGGTAGGACAAGTGACGGGTTGTTGTTGTCACAACTTTGGATGGCTTATCAGAGTCTTCTCTGCTAAAATACATTCTACCTGAAACAAATTCTGCCAAGTCATGGATCAAATCATGCATCACAAATCCTGATCCTGTGTTATTGGATGACTCAAAAAATGACTTCATGAATAATTCTTCTGATAAGTCTTTGAACTTCTCATCACCACTATAAAATAGATTTGGCAATAGAAAAGGGGATGACAGCTGGTTAGAAGGAGGACGGTTAGATAACTCAAAAAAGGACCTCATAAATAGTTCATCGAAATATGCACCCCCAATGTTTTCTAGCTGTTTCTTTCCTTTTGGTTTTGGTCGAACAATACCTTCCGCCATCCACAACGTGACTAAATAAATCTTCTGAAATACATAGTCTTTGGGAAACAAAGCACAATATCCAAAGCATCTCTTTAGAACTGGCGGAAGATGATGGTAGCTCAACATGAGCGATGGAAGGATCTTACCTTCTTTTAAGTCCCAAATTTCATTCTCCAAAATATCTTCCCACTCACTGTTTTGCCTTTTATCTCGCAAGAGGCCTGCAAGTGTCTTCATTGCCAAAGGTAAACCCTTACATTTCTTCACAATTTCTTGTCCAAATAATTCCAGTTTTTTATCTGCATCACATGAATTCCCATCCATGAAAGCATGTCTTCTTACCAATGCAAAACAAGCATCGTCTGACAGACCTTTTAAATCATGATCGTTCTCTACAGTTCGAACAATTGATGAAACACCTTTGTTCCTTGTTGTAACCAATATCTTGCTTCCTGGTTTACCGAATGCAAAAGGAGTACTTAAGGTATCCCATCTCTCGTAATCCTCGTTCCACATGTCATCCAAAACCAGTAAGAATCTTTTGTTGCTCAATGCTTGTTTAAGTTTGGCCTGTAGCACGTCCAGTGAATTAGAAGAAAGGGATGACTCAGTAGTGGCTGACTCGAGAATTTCTTTGGTTAATCTCACCAAATCAAAGTCTTCCGAAACGTAGACCCAAGCTTTCAGCTGAAAATACCTCATAACTATCTCATCGTTGTAAATAAGTTGAGCAAGGGTGGTCTTTCCAGCTCCACCCATGCCGACTATGGGTAATACTGAGAAATTATTATCATTGTTACAGGGGCTTGGGGTTTTGTCTGATAGCAACCATGTAACAATCTTCTCCTTATCTTCTTCTCTGCCAAAAACATTAGAACTGTTCACCAAAGAACTCGTCGGTGGCCTTTCACTGAATACCTTGGGCTTTGAAGACCCAGATCCCAAGCTCGAGACCATTAATCCTAGAGCAACACCTTCTTGTGCTTCACTTTTTAGCCTCTCGTTGACATCCTTCACTTTAGATCCAAACCTTTTAATTCCCTGCAGTTCATCGGCGATATTATAAATCTTAGGCTTGCTTTTTATTCCCTGTAACGTTTCATTGATGTTCTTATCCGCAGATTCTGTACCACCACACTTTTAAAAAACACAGAAAGAAAAGATACTACTTTCACTAGCGAGAGGAGCAGGTTTGGAAAAACCCAAAAAAAACAAAAGATAAGTTAGGATCGTCTACTGTCGAGCTGCCCGTCGTGCACGGTGCTGTGCAGACACATCAATACATGCAATGACCGCTTTAACCCTGTTCGAGGGCCTTGTCTGAATGGGGGTAAGATGATCATTGCAGGCCTTGCTGTCTCTGCAGCTCGGCAGACCTGAATCCGAAAAAGATTGCGTACCTGTTGTTGGGTTTGGTGAGGGTGGGTTGTCTGATAAGGAGTCTTACATTCCAATTTCAGTCGTAGAATTTCAGTGGCATACTCATCTAGTATGTCCTCGGCATCATAGAGGAGCTGTTTGAGGTCGCCGAGCCAGAGTCTCACATCTTCACTGGTAAACTGCCTTACTTCAGCTTCATCAGATAAGGTCTGAATCTTGGCTGACGTCCGCTTCAGTGACTCCACTCCGTCCATATCGATCTTCCATCGGCGAATGAAGTCCAGCAACTCAGGAGAGTAAAACCTGTCCAAGGCCCCCTGAAGGAAGGACGACACTCCAAAACGCTGTCCCACAGCTGATGACATCTTCTTCTTTCAGATACGAGAAGAGAAAGAGAGACTTTTCTTTCAAAGAGAGAAAAAGGATACGAAGCAGCAAGGAGAAGAAGAAGAAGGAAGAGGTTTTTGGTTTATAAACGATGTAAGGCCTAATTAAGTATTTAAGGCATGTTGACTGTTGGATGACTTGTGAGACTGTTGGATGACGGATTCGACTCCTCTACTTCCATCTTACTTCCAAGCCACTACACCGGGATGTGTGCGGTGGTGTGGATCGAAGCCCCCCAGCCGCACGATGTGCGCTGGACCCCAAACCCATCTTCTTTCTCTTCTTCTTCTTCTTCCTCCCTAAAACTCAGAGTTTCTCCATCGATGGTTGTCTTGCTCTTTTTCCGAAAAATTTCAAAACCTCCTTGCAATCGTTCATGGCCATGGTGATCTAACGCCATCTACTCTACTCCGCTACTCTCTTCTTCTTTTCTTCCGGAAACTCAAAAAATAGCCTGTTCGGATTGGGTTCTCTATTGCAGTCAACGACCTATTCCTGCTGCCAGCAGCCAGAAGTTCCATCCAAGCTAAGAAAGTATTGGAAGTTCCATTGAATCGGTAATATTAATCTTATTTTGGTTGAACATCTTTCATAGGTTTGCGTTTAGGGTTTTTGGGTTAGGGCTTTTGGATAAATTTTCCTTGCAATGAATCTTATGCATGTTCCATTTGGGATTTTTCCTGTGGGTGCATTGTCTGAAAGCATGACATATTTTGTTGGATTAGGTGGGTAATTATCATTGTCGTTAATGTCTGTGTCCATTGGGTACACCCTCTGGTTATTATTGTACATAATAGAATTGGAGTGAGACCAGAAGAAGAGAAAAAGACGGAGGAGGAAAGAAGGAAGAGGAGAATTTCCTCCTCTACTCCCCTAAGAAATTAAAATGTCTATTAACAGAGAATTGGGCAATTGGGAGAAATGGTTATTATTGTACAAAAATCTAATGTTTTCTCTATTTTCCATTTTCTGCTACACAGGGGAACAATAAGTTTGGGGGAATCCGACAGACGAAGCGATGCTTAGGAAGAGATCCAGATCAGTGACCAGTAAGAAAGCTCTCATGGCTGATCATGCCTCTCTTCCATCTCCCACGGACAGATACATCAGGCATTCTTCGTCTTTCTTGAGTTCTCCAAAGCACTTTACAGGTTTTGCAGCAAAGGTTTTTTCTGAGACGAATGCAATGGTGAGCCCAATTTCAATTCTTGACATTAAACCATTCTCTGGTCTTGGAACTCCCACTTGGTCCGATAGAAACACTATTAAATCCCTAGAACCCAATCTGGAGAACAATCCATGAGTATCTGGTATTTTTTTTTTTTGGATGAAAATGAGTATCTGGTATTGCACCCGAGAGGCGATTGTCATTCAATAACAATGACCTTAGGGATTAAAATCTAGAAATCTGCTCTGGGATTTTACCTGTCAAACTGTTCTGACCCAAGTCGAGCTCCCTCTTCTAAACCCAATCGTCCCCTCGTTTATGAAATCGAAAATCCTCCAAATCACCTTAAGCACTCCCCTGCAACGAAGAAGAATAGAAAAAAGAAAAAAGCCTGTTGTCACGGTCAGCAGGTTGATGGTTTTTTTCATTCAATGATTATGATTAAAAGATAAAAAAATATAAACTGTTTAAATTAAATCGTTGCGTTTAATGAAAATACCCATAGCACTGCTACCACCCATTCATTGATTATTTGTTTATTTCTTGAATAAAATTTTTCTTCACTCATTAGACGATGGACACCCTTGCAATGTCTTCTCCTGTCCTATGGAGTATGGACCCCGTGGTGAATGGAATCCCATGGATAACGTGTAATTATTTATGTTTTTTTTAAGAAAACTGTTTGATCCTCGGAGTAAGCAACTTAAGACGATCTATGCGTTGTGGTCAAGTGCCTAGCACACTTGGTAGCTAGTGGTGTGTAAAAGCTCATTACTATTAGGAGGTCTTGAGTTCAAATCTTCTGATTCACATCCTATAACCCCTATACCTATCAACAAAAAGAAATAAATAAATAAAAAATAAAAAATAAAAAAGACAGCCTACGCTATATAAATATATGATACTGGGATCCACACGTTTGTTTTATGTTTTTTGGCTTTAATTTCTTGTCCTTTCTTCTTTTCACATTTTTTATTTTGCCTTCCCTCTAAGCGTGCAGTGTGCCAGTGTGGTTCTCACTTCCCACACGCACACGCATGCTGCTGCCACTACTACTGGTTGCAAGTTCCTAACATTTTCTGTCTGAATCTTTTATTAGATTTTTTCTTTTAGTGGAGGAGTGATCCAGTGGAGTACAGTGTGATTGACACACAAGACTTCATAGACACTGGGATCCACACGTTTTTGCTCTTGCTTTTACTTTAGCTTTTGCATCATTAAAGATTGGTTAGATTTCAATTTATTGTCGTTTTTCAAACTTATTTTTCTGCTTCAACGTACTGCAGAATATTGTAAAATTTTTTTTAGTGAAAATGGGATTAGAGAACCAATGAATGAGTGATAGATAGTGACTCCTACAATCTCACGACCTAGGGGTGTAAATGAATAGTTGAAATTCGTTTTCGTTTTTGTATCCGTATTCGTATTCTTTTAATACTATTTAAATCCGTTCGAAAGCTAAACGGATGTGGATACGGATAGGTTATAGCTATCCGAAAAGCTATATTTACATGTAAACGGATAAAATATCTGATCTGTATCCATGTCCGTATCCGTTTAGCACTATCCGAATCCGTTCGATAGCTAATCGGATGCGGATGCGAATATAGCACTATCCGAGCCAAATCCGATCCGTTTACAGCTCTACCTTTAAGTTGGAGGAAAATAAATCGAGCTTCTAGAAGATCGATTGATATATAGATTGATTATTTGTTTATTTCTTGGATAAAGTTTTTCTTCACTTATTAGAAGACTGTCCACAAACCCTTATAGGATTTTAGTATTTTCTCAAAACACCCTTGCAATGTCTTCTTCTGCCTTATGGACACCCATGGTGAATGAAATACCATTCATTATGGGTGGAGAAAAACTCGGTCTTTTTTTCTTTATTTGGGGGGGATGCTAGATGACCAGATATCTTCCATACAATCTTTGGAATGATAGCAATCTTGAATCCAGAGGCTGTTAGGGGTCTTCAGTATCGCAATCCTGGATCTAGAGGCTGTTGAGAAGAGTCCCTTAGTGTGGGGGCCCCAACGAATGCTATCCTGACAGTCTTCAAGATTGTTAAGGATCTTCAGTATCGCTTCCACTTTAAAAGGAGAAAACAGAGACCTTAGCTTAACAAAATCCCAGGTTTTATTAAGAGCAATTAACTCAGTAATCCAAATATAAGGACAGAGCGGTGGTTGGGTGGATAAAATCTTAGACTCGGAGAAAGAGGGGATCCAGGGGTCCCTCCAAATACTAACACTCCTTCCATTTGCCACAATCCAGACCATAGATATGCATGCATAGACATGGAGAAAATTTGATTGAGTTTGAATATGAAATTTAACACATGACAATGAAATTTTAAGTTTTTAACCATTGTCTCTCTATCCATTGGTCAAAATAGTTACATCACTTGTCCACATGGGTCAAAATACTAAACCACTCCTAAGCATAGGAGTACGAGATAATTTTCTAGGAAAAATGCTATATCATGGCCCGTCAAGATAAGCCTCCCTTGACGGTCCACAGAATTTTGCCACATGATAGAATGATGTGTAGATTCCAACCGTTGGATAGATGGTAGATGGTCTAGATAAGCCATTAATCAAGTTTCAGATTCAAATTAAACCATATACTTCCTCATGTATTCTGATGCATTTCCATGTATGCTCATGTGCATCTATGGTACTTGAACCACTACCTTGAACTCCCATACAATATCATAATAAAGCCCAATAGTATTTAACATGGAATTAGATAATATTAAGGGATCTAGATGTGTATACACATTGCAGAAACCATGGAAATTGTATTAAAGAGATGCTTCTGATCTACCTGCATAGCCCATAGGGTCATAGAGGATTAATAATAATTACTAAAGTTGTTTAATGTAATGGTGTTTTTTTGCTTTCTTAAAGCGTTGCTTTCACAATTCTTTTTGACAAAGAAAGAAATGAAACAATAGTTCTATTTGGATAGTAGAATTAATCTAGGGAAAAAGATTCCTCCATTACCCTTATATAGGTTTTTTATACCCTCCTCAAATAATAAATAGTGTAACTAGGCCATACTGACATTTCTCTCTCCTATTCTGACTATGTAGGCTACATGTAGATGATACCATTTTCCAACCCCTCATTGATTGTTATATGCAAATCACTATCCTTGTAAGAAACCCTCTCCCATTAATTTGTTTGTATGATAATGGTTAGTGGAACCACGCAATCTTAACTGTCGGTTTCGACGATTCCTAAAACCCTAAACTGTACATGACCGATAAGGCATTCGATCTGGTTCAATTTTTATTTTTTTAAAAAATTATCAATTCTAATTGGTCCAACCGCTTTCGGCTGATTTTTGATACCCTTATCAGAAATGCAACCAAACGAGGAGTCACGGTTTGATTATTAACAAGCAATCAAGGAATAAAGAGAAATCTCCAATGCATTCCTCTCTCCTTCCTAAGTGACCCACATGAGATTAATAATAGTTGCCAAAGTTGTTTAGAGGGATGATGCTTCTGATGTTTTTTCAAACATGTGATTGACAGATCTATAAAAATGGGACCTAATTTTCTACCCCTCCTTTCGGTTACTTTCACAAATCTTATCAACAAAGAAAGAAAACCAACGGAGAATGGAATCTTTTCTTTCTTCTTTTAGACCAAATGGACAGTTAGCCATTAATTTATTTCCCATCAAATCATCAACCAGATGTATACCTAAAATAGGTATTAAAATCCTCTGCAGTACCGGCGGGTTGGAGGACTCATTTGCAAACAAAGATTGGGCTTCTTGAATTAATATTGTGGAGCAGGTCACAAAAACCAATTCTAATTTTGGGGTACTCTCTGTAACTCTGAGCTCAATCCGGGCCAACTGCATCCTTAGGGGAGGGCTCGATAAGCCCATTCTTCAAAGTTGTAAATTAAAATCAATACAATCCGTAATCATATCAATAGAATCTATTATAGAAATAGAACATTAAGAATTATTAGGAAACTACAAGAAGAGAAATGGAATGATATTAAGAAAAAGATGAGCCATGGAATTACGTTTTGGAAATTTGGAAGGTATTTTAGGATGGCCATATTGTTGATCAGAGGTAGATAGGATCATTATCGGCTCCATTTCCCGAGCAGTTCCATTTCCCCAAATTCCTCAAATAGAGGGATGAAAATGACCATCCTACCCCTACCCAACCACATTGCTCGGGTGGGGTCCACCCCCCACCCCCACCCCCCCCCTCTGTCTATTAGAGGCATTTGGAGAAATGGAGTAGACAGGAAATGGAGTAGATAATTTTCCGAGGTAGATGCAAGATCCACTTAGGAGATGAAGAATAGACATTTGCGAATCATACTTATAATGTTAGGAATATGTTTAATAGCAACCATATGAACCATCTCTATCATATGCTCTATATTTCTTTTCCTATGAAATTAATAGAAGTCCACTACTAAAGCGGCACAACACTTTTTGTTTTTGTAATGCAAAACGTATCTCACAAAAATTTTCGTTGGTTTAATTTTCTTTCGCTCTTTTTTATTTTTATTTTTCTTCTTCCTAAAAAATGCTTGTCAAAGCTCTCCCCAGATCATAATAATACAAAGGGTTGATGTTCTCTGTGCCGCAGCATATGCTGTGCCTAGACACATGGGGGCGATATTAATTTTCTCCATTCAAGGGGGTAGGACAGTCATTTCGCCCACCCTCATGTGTCTGGGCGTAGTCTGCACCCCTGGCACAAAGAACATTTGCCCTAATATAAAATAGATCTTCAAAACTTGCTGAGTGACAATATCAAAGGAAAAGCAAAACGTGAACATAACTGAAGTCAAACCAGTTTATATATGAAGCTTTTGCCCAACTTGAGAAGCTTCAAGCTAAGAATAGAAGTCAAACCCTTTTTTTTTTTTTTTTATTTATGAGAAGGAAAACATTTATAAATTAACTGAAACCTATAGAACAAGCGTTCAGTGCCAAGTTTTTGGCAACATGCATACAAACTGTATCTGTAACAAACCTAAACTGCACATGTTGAGTGAGGTCAGAAATATATAACAAACTATCAACCAGGTTCCACGGCCATGAGTGTAAATACCGTGGTCCTCGGGACGAGGGTTCCTCAGCCTTATGGCGACAATGATTGGCTTCAATGAATAACTGTGTATCGTTCCGATATATCATCATGGGGATTGGGATCATGCTTTATAAAGAAATGGAGTTGCTACCTAGGGTTAGGGCCTAGGACCCAATGGGTGTAGCCCCATCCGGGATTAGCGGAAAGGGCTACGTGATTCCATATGGTCTGGTCAGAGATTCAGGGTAAGTAGTCAGGTTATGAGGGTGGGAAGGTGTTAGGCACCCACCTCGCCCGGATAAATCGGTCTTTCTACTAGATGTTGGTTTTCGAATATTCTCCCTTGATAATATATCTTATACTAACATGTAAGGCTAAGTTATGATACACTAATCTTGACAAAGAAAGAAAAAATCATTTATTATGTACACTAAACGAGTTGTTTTAATTGCCTACATTATGCCAAAAATAATGAAAGGGAAAGAGACAGATACCTGTCTAGAAATGCAAGAAATAAATGAAAGCGCACCGAGGGCGAAATATGTGATGTCCCACGGCTCAGGTGGAGACAGATGATCGACTTGTCTCTCTCTTGCCGGACAGAATGAGGCTATACGAGATGAGTTTTGTCACTCAGACTTCGGACAGAATAACGGCTATGAAGGGGGTTTTTCGTTATCCGTACACTGACGGGATAACAATACCCAAGAGTATAATTGCTCTATGCTTGGATGGGTAACCGAAGGATCTACCCACGTCGAAGAACTCCACTCACTCACATACTCACGAGGGAAAGACGGAGGAAAAGAGGATGAAAAGGGGGCAAAACAAGCCCTTGAGGGTCTCCTTACCCGAGAAAAGCTTGTTCTTTGGGGTAGGGGGACCCTCCTATTTATAGGGAGGGGTTCCCTCTCTCTCCTGGCCAGATAAGTCCTCCACGGCGCCGTGGGGGACTTTTCCACTGCGCCGTGGGTGACGTCAGTCAGCAAGCTGATGTCATACCTCCTCGTGGCACCGTGGAAATCCTGTACACATCCCCACGGTGTCGTGGGAATGAGCCTAAGGCATCGTGGAAGGAGCCCACGGTGCTGTGGGTAGGAGTCCACAACGCCGTGGGGGCGCAGTGCCATTTTTTCTCATTTTTTGGGTTTTTAGCTCCCTTCTGACTCTTTAAAAAAAAATTTATCGGGGGGCTCTGCCCCCTACACCCCCGCAGGGGGGTTGCCTGCCCCCCTAGACCCCCACAGCCCGCTAACCGGCTAGCGGGACCGTCATGGTGGGGGAGGGTGAGCAGTACCTCCTTCAGCATTTGGTAAAAGGGTCTTATAAGTCATTTTAGGGATGTTAGGGTGATTTGGTTTAGATGTAGGGACGAGAGTCCTTCTTGAGAGAGATATCGATGTCTGTCCATGTCCTGTTATCATCATCGCCGGTGGGTGACAAAATTCAGTGTCTACAGTTTGCCCCTCTTTGGCCGAGGCCTGTGCCAACAGCCGAAGGATAAGGACAAAAGACCAACTAATTTTGTCACTAAGAGCATGTACTGTTGACGCTTTGCTCAAAGGCTACAGAGTTGCTAAAAATAGACAGTTAATCATGATGAAATCTTTCGATAATTCTCAAAAGAAAAACTCGAAAAAACCAAATCTCTATCTTATGAGCATTGCTTAATCAAATTTTGAGGGTGATAAGGCACCGCTCGACCGAAGATCTAGGTAAGGCACCACTCGGCCCAAAGATCAAATATAAGGGTGATAAGGCTCCGCTCAACCAAAGATTTAAATAAGGCACCACTCGGCCCAAATTTCAAGATAAGGCACCACTCGGCTAAAAGATCTATATAAGGCAACACTCGGCCCATAGATCAAGATAAGGCACCACTCGGCCAAAAGATCAAATATGAGGGGCTCCACTGGGGATAGAATTTTGAGGATGATAAGGCACCACTCAACCGAAGATCTAGATAAGGCACCACTACGCCCAAAGATCAAATTTGAGGGTGATAAGGCACCACTCGACCAGAGTTGCCAAATAGGTTGTTAACCGTGATGAAATCTTTTGATAAACCGATTGATCTTGATTGGGAGCAAGAGAACTCGACTGATCTTGATTGAGAGGACTCAATTGATCTTGGTTGGGAGCAAGAGGACTCGATTGATCTTGATTGGGAGCAAGAGGACTCGATTGATCTTGATTGGGAGTAAGAGGACTCGTTTGATCTTGATTGGGAGCAAGAGGACTCGATTGATCTTGATTGGGAGCAAGAGGACTCGATTGATCTTGATTGGGAGCAAGAGGACTCGATTGATCTTGGTTGGCAGCAAGAGGACTCGATTGATCTTGATTGGAAGCAAGAGGACTCGATTGATCTTGATTGGGAGCAAGAGGACTCGATTGATCTTGATTGAAAGGAAGAGGACTCGATTGATCTTGATTGGGAGCAAGAGGACTCGATTGATCTTGGTTGGGAGCAAGAGGACTCGATTGATCTTGATTGAGAGCAAGAGGACTCGATTGATCTTGATTGGGAGCAAGAGGACTCGATTGATCTTGATTGAGAGCAAGAGGACTCAATTGATCTTGGTTGGGAGCAAGAGGACTCGATTGATCTTGATTGGGAGCAAGAGGACTCAATTGATCTTGGTTGGGAGCAAGAGGACTCGATTGATCTTGATTGGGAGCAAGAGGACTCGATTGATCTTGAAAGCAAAAGGACTTGATTGATTGATCTTGAAAGAATTCATTTGATCTTGAAAGCAAGAGGACTTGATTGATCTTGGTTGGGAGCAAAAGGACTCGATTGATCTTGAATGAGAGCAAAAGGACTCGATTGATCTTGATTGAGAGCAAGAGGACTCGACTGATCTTGATTGAGAGCAAGAGGACTCGATTGATCTTGGTTGGGAGCAAGAGGACTCGATTGATCTTGAAAGAATTCATTTGATCTTGAAAGCAAGAGGACTTGATTGATCTTGGTTGGGAGCAAGAGGACTCGATTAATCTTGGCGCTAACATCTTGAACAAGAGTTAGTATAATTCATGATGCATGAGGATTTTTCCTCAATATTTAGGGTTTTTCCCCTTTTCAAGGCCTTTCTTGAAAAAATTTTTTTTAGGGGTTTTTTTTTGCTTTATAGGGTAAGACCCTCCTTATGCCGAAGAAGTATTGTGGTGCATAGAAGGTGCTCGCATGGTATAGACATCATTCCGTCGATGATGGCACGTGGAAAGCCACTCTTCAGTCAATCTAAGACAATGGTATGACGTACTTATAGCCAATCTGGCTGGGCTGTGGAACGACACACTCCAGTCGTTCCGAGGAAAGATATGGTTTCAGTGAGGGACGGGTCTCATCTGAAATGCTTACTGGGGAATGAGCCATTCACGAGTTTTGACAATGGTTGGATGAAAAAATTATGCGCAAGTGCATAAGTGGTCAAGAGATCACGACGATCAGGCCATACATGAGTCCGGTAGTAGCCAGATGGTAAATTGTCCATGGGTTTAGACTAAAAAGGATCGATTTGTACATGAGTACAATGGAGCCTGAAAGATTCATGGGATGATCGAACTACACGCGAGTATAGAGAGGATCAGGAAGTTCAATGATTAACTTGCACACGAGTGCAAGGGGGATCAGATACTGGATCAATCTTGTGCACAAGTACAATGAGGATCGAATGATGGGTCAATTTGCACACGAGTACAATAGAGACTGAAGATTCATGAGATGATCGAACTACTCGTGAGTATAGTGAGGATCAGAAAGTTGAATGATTAATTGGTACACGAGTACAAGGAGGATCATATAATGGATCAATCTCGTATGCGAGTACAATGAGATCGAAGATTTATGGGATGATTGAACTATACATGAGTATAGCAAGGATTAGAAATGTCAATGATTAACTTGCACACGAGTGCAAGGGGGATCAGATACTGGATCAATCTTGTGCACGAGTACAATGAGGATCGAATGATGGGTCAATTTGCACACGAGTACGATAGAGACTGAAGATTCATGGTATGATTGAACTATACATGCAAGTAGAGTGAAGGTCAGAAAGTTCAACAATTAACTTGTATGCGAGTACAAGAAGGATCAAATGATGGATCAATCCGTACACGAGTACAACAGAGATCGAAAGGTTAATGAGATGATCAAACTATACACGAATATAGCAAGGATTAGAAAGGTCACAGAGTGATCAAACTATATGTGAGTATAGTGGGATCGAAAAAATCAATGAATGATCAAGCTATACACAAGCATAGCAGGGTTCAATAGGGTCAAAGGTTCAATCAATTTGTACACGAGTATAGCTAGGACCAGAAGATTCAAATGATAATCGAACTATACACGAGTATAGCAGGGATCAAAAGGATCAAATTGCACGAGAGTGCGAAACCATACGTGAATCTGGTATAATCAAAAGATCAAACTAACAGTGATCCAAAAAACCAAATGCACATGAGTGCAGAAGTGGTTAAGGACTTGGTCAAACTGTACATGGGGCCAAATAATTGGAGATCGAGTTGTACATGAATTCAACAGTAATCAGATGTCCAACTGCACGTGAGTGCAGGAAGTATGAGGGTCCGATGGAACTAAATGGTCAGAGCCCAGACTGTATACGAATTCTATCATGATTGGCTGAGTAGGTTACACGCGAGTGCAACGAAAATGAAAATTCAGATGGCATATGATCAAGACATTGGTCAGGAAAATGTAATCCTATGCATGTGCAGTATCCATGATGACAATGGAAAGGAAGTCTACCATTAAAACTCAGGTAGTTGCATTATGATCCAAAATGCAACAAAAAAAAAAAAAAACAATCTTATGCAAGCAATTTTTCATATTTTTATATATATTTTTATATTTTTAGTATGCAAAGGGAATCATAGCCCTAATATAAATTATGTCATGCAAAAAGGAAAACATAACCCTATGCAAGCAATCAATTCTATGCAAATTTTTATGACACAAATACAAGCAAGTGAAAAGTAATCACATACAACCATAGACACTTACCAGATATTCTCCATTTTTGTGTTGCACAACACTTGTCCTTCACAAAAGCTTAGTGCACAATTATACGTTACCAAAAAAATATACTTTGGCAGGGAAATCTGAGATTCACTCAAACCCTTTTTTTTTTTTTTTTTAAAGATTTTTAAGAAACAATCTTATTTTTTAGATAAATTTATTTTGAAAACTTATGGTTATTCATATTCTGACCTAGTAATGCACAATTCCACATAGACATATTATTCTCATCCCGTTACACACGTAGACTCGTCAAACATCGCTTGTCCAACATCGAACGGGTGTGGGGTGAATTTTTGACAAAGCGAGTCAAAGGGGTAAATTGAGAGAATGTGTATGAACAAGATGGGTGGATAGGTCATTCTTCCCTCCCTTCATGGAGAGTCATGGCAGTTTATCCCAGACAGTATCATCCTTCTCTGCTTGTACGGTCATTTTGTCTTTTAGGTTGAGACTCTTCATGATTGAGAGTCGATCCTCATGGACAACATGCCCCTTTAATTTCATATGCTCTTGCTTGGTGGATTGCCCCAAGGAAACAAATCCTTTTTCCTTATGCTCCTTTGTCCTTCTTATCTTGGATAGAGATTGCCTCAATGACAAGTTAATTCTTCTGATCGTCTTACTGGTTGAGAGGGTGAGTATAATGCTACTGGCATTTAATCCCCTAATCATCTCTTTAGAAATCTTCATGATCTTGGTAGACGTGCTTCTTTTTCTTCACATCATCGGATCGCATCAAAGAGAGAGGGATACTAGTGGGAAAGGGGAAAAAGTAGAAATATGATAGATATGACGCAAGTGAGCAAAAATGAAAAGTTGTACATGGATGAATGAAAAACTGTACATGTGGGAGGACCGAACTTGATTATCACTTCATCAAGTTGCCTACGTACCCCAAATAGGGATCAGGTCGAACGTAGTTCAGGACAAAGATGTCTTAATGTCAAAGCCTTGATGATTAAGTTCCATCATAGCCAGGTGAGCTCAAAACTGTGGACGAGAGTCTCATCACCATTTGGCCCGAGAGGGCTTTACTAGGTTGTAATGGGGCTTAGGATTGGGTTCCAAAGGATGGTAAAGGCTCAAATGTGCCCCTAGGGTTTAACCATGACTCTACACTTCTGCTCCCAAAACTTTACCAAGATTCTGGTAACTGAACTTGTTGGGGAATGTAATCGAGAAGTTTGGCAATCCCTCTCGTGTCTCAATTGAAGACTTTGGTAATTTTAACCCTGATAATTTTGACAATATTGTCTCCAAAGGAAAAGTGGCTATTTTTGCCCCATGGTCTAAGTGCTCCCAATTATTTGCAATGCCTTGAGCCAATGCATCCTCTCTTCTCTTTTTCTTTTAGCTGTCATTTTTTTTTTTTTGAACCTTTTTCTCTTTTTATTTTTTTGAACTCTCATTTTTTTTTCTTTTTGAGATTGGCCCAATTTTGATTGTGGAGACGAAGCTACTCCTTTTGTTTTATTTTTTTTAAATCCTTCGAAAACATATTGCCCTTGTGACATCTTACTTCACCAAGAGACCTCTTCCGATTAGACCTTAGAAGCTAATGGGACATTTTGATGAGCAAGAGGATATATGGATAATGAGGTGTGGGTGGGCCAAAGTGAGTTTTTTTTTTTTTTTTTTTAAAAAGGGAACAGCTAAGGCACAACTGGGGGACTAGCGGATTTTATTGTCTCAGGGTTTATTTGAGATGACTAGCGGCCAAAGGGGGCCTCCCTTAACAGGCTTTATGAGATGAAATCTTCACCCAGGCTTCCGACTCGTTCAAAGGGGATCAGATGTATGGAAAGCTCCAGATCTTTGACCATCAAGACTTTGACATTGGAAAGAAGGGTAGTAAATTTTTTTTTTTTTTTTTTAAACTAGTAGTCATGAGATCATCATAAACTATTATTTGGATGAAAGAGAAAAGAAAGAGAATGAGTAGATGGACGAGAGAACATATTCATTGACGGCTAATGGAAAATACACGGTGGATGAGTTTACAGAAGGAAATTTGACTTAATGAAAAGACCTAAAGAACTAAGGGATGCAGATCCGATGATGTCTTCAGTGCAATCCTATCTACACAAGAGTAAGTACTATCACTGCTTTGTCGCGGGACTGTGCATTTTGTACTAAAAAAAGTGCCCCTTTAACCAGAGCCGGGTGCTGGAACTATTTCAGTCAGCAAGACTAAAGCTCGTCAAGTTAATGACCGTAGTTTAACGCCTTCGGGCGACAGTGATGTCCTCAATCAGTGTTTGCCCCTGTTCCATCGGAGGAATACAGAGAACTTTCTTCGGCGATTCTATCACTTTGCAGGCTGGAAATGTAAAAGAAGTATTCTCTTTTAAAATTGGTGGTAGCATCAAAAAGATTTTCCCATAATCCTGGAGCAATCTGCTCTTTAGGGACTCCGTTAATCTCGGACAAATGATTCCTTATCTTCTCCCAATCATCCTTTCTGTATCCTCTATTAAAGAAATACACCAAATTGAATGCTGTACCAAAATGAAAGGTGCAGTGAGGTTGACGCATGATCAGGTTCGCATTTGGTTCTTCTCGCGACTCCTGTATCCAATAAGGGTTATGGAGGGTATAGAGGACATTCCATTTTGCACAACTGAATAATTGCTCGAGCCATTGAGTTTGTGTCTAAAATCGAAGAAGAAATTTCATTGTGTTTGACCGAGGAGGAACAATTTCTGGATGCAAATTGTCC
Source organism: Telopea speciosissima (assembly GCF_018873765.1). NCBI lineage: Eukaryota > Viridiplantae > Streptophyta > Magnoliopsida > Proteales > Proteaceae > Telopea > Telopea speciosissima. Next base: position 15,055,515 of record NC_057925.1, on the reverse strand, counting down.
TAGCTCATATAGGTCAACAATTTTGGAACACGAAAGTTGAATGCTACCACGTACCTTTGACAAAGGTACAAAAGGAAACAAAGGGCTTCAGTAGACAACTGGTAGAGGTCTCTTATCCCGAAGATATTGAAGAAAGGATAATCTGGATGGACAGGAAGTCCTTAGAGGTCGTCATTCCCACGGTTGAGGAGAGTAATTTCATGAAACAAATCCAGGCAATCTTCACTCCTTGATTGTAAGACCTGATGCATGATCTGTTTTTGGAGATGGAAAGGTAAAATGTCAATCCAATACTGCAATCCTGCCAAAACCTATTTTTCCTTGATCTCTTCATTGCCTTCAGACCCATTCAGCTTGGTCATATCAGTTGTTGAAGGAAGAGAGTATTCATGAACATCCTGGGCGAACATTATTGATGGAGACTTTTGACTTGTCACTACCTCTTCTAAAGGAACCGGTAAAGCTTGGATCAAGGAGGTGGGATCAAACCTTTCTAAATCTTCTTCGAGGGTATTGATTGTCTGATTAGCAGACTGTTGTTTTGCCCCTGGCTTGAATTTTCCTGCTTCTAGCAGGTCTTGGATAGCATGCCCGAGTGCAATGCATTCATCAGTGGGGTGCCCCACTTGGGTGTGATAGTCACAGTATTGATCTAGATCATACCAAAATGGTGGAGGATCCCTGACCGGTCATGGAGGAACCATGCCCAGAAGTCCCAGTTTCTTCAATTCAGCATATGCAAGAGACCTAGCCACACTCAAATCGGTGAACTCACGTTGTCTTGTATTTGCCATATTCGCCTTCGAATTTTGGCTTTGATATTGCATTGTGTGGCTATACTGGCCATATGCCTTTCTGAGCAATTTGTCTTCAATACGCTTCCCTACGGCCATTAGCTCTTCAAAAATCTTGAGGTGTTGGTAGTGAAGGCAATCGTGATATTCTCCGTACAGATTCTCCAAGATCGTCTTCACCTGTTCTGCTTCTGTTGGGCGATTCCACATCTTTACGGCCTTCTCTCTAAACCTTATAATGAAATTGTAGAACCCTTCAGTAGGGCCTTGCCTTAGTGTCTCCAACTCTCTCCGTGTGACATCCACTTCAGTGTTGTATAAGTACTGCTTTGTAAAGGCTCTCACCATCGTTGACCAAGTCTGAGTCTATGCTTGATTTTGACAGTGTCAACCATAGCAAAACAGGTCCAGCAAGCGAGTACAGAAAAGTCTGCCCCATTTGATTTTCCGTGAGGCCCCAAGATTTAGCCACTGTAGCAAAGATTTTGAGGTGAGATTTAGGATCACCTAAACCATCAAATTTATCCAATTTCCATTTGAAGTCTTCGGGTGTCTTTCCTTCAGGGAAGAACACCAAGTTATCTTTAGGCTCCTTGTGAACCGTGTCCTTGACAGTAATTTCAAGCTTTTCAACTTTCTCCCTCATCATACGCTCCCTTTTAGTCTCCGGATACTCCTGAGTTACGTTGATCACGGCATCTTCTTCCTCCATCGTAATCCTGGTGGGTACCCTAGGCACTGTCAGGACTACTCTGCGAGTCATAGGCTAAGCATACTCCGGCTCCCTAAAAGTAGGTATTGTGCCTCCTTGGGACATATCTCGTACTGTTTGCAAGATTTGCACCATAAATTGCTTCATCTCTGCCACCTCAGCCTGTAATTGGTCCATTTATCGACCTAACCGTACTTCGGGTGGATCACTGCCTAACGAATCCATAGTGATTCTATCCGGGAAAAGCCTGATTGAACTCTGCCTCACGATGTTGGGTGGAGAAGGGGAAGTCCTGAACACCTCTGGATTGGATCAGACCAATTTGGGTTAGCCTATTGTCATAACGGGCTCACGCGGGCAACAGGAAGTCTTTTGATGTGAATTGTGCTTTACATAAGTCAGAGAGAATTATTTCAGGTCACAAGGAATTTACTTGAGTATGTAAAATATTTTTTTTATTTTAAATATTTTATTATATTTTATTTTTATCATTTTTTTGGTATGTTATTTTTATCATCATTTTTTTTTGTATTTTATTTGGCTCAAGTAATCGAAGTCGTCATTGGAGCTTCTAATATTGTAGAAGTTCTCTCAGACCATACTTCAAATGCCATCGTCGCCCAAACATTTCTTAAAAAAGAAAAATAAACAAACAAAGAAGAAAGCCGAGTTTCAGGTTCCTAATGATTATATATTGAATCAATACGAGGTGCCCCATTTTCGAGGGACATGTGGGAATCCGTCATACGGGAGTGGGCTCCCATCTTTCTTCGAGGGACTATCGCGAGACTATGGGATTCCTTACTTTGGGCGGTGTCTTGTATTAAGGCCAGATTAATCATCAAGCGACCTTAAACTCAGTCTTTCTTACAGCTAACAAGGGTTAGTTTGTGTCGCACCCTAATCATATATGGTCTATTTTCTTATATGATGCATGTAAGGGGTGGGCTTGATAGGACAGAAAAAGGTCACCCTTGACAGAACCGATATACCTATCGCTCATGGTTGCGAATTGCTGGTACGTGGTTCTTTTAATATACCTGGAGAGTAGGCCACTCAATCTCAGAGTAATTATGCTAGTACCTTTTTTGAATGGCTAAAGCATCCCACAACACACTAGTGAATACCCTCGCTGGTGATTCTAAACTCTTACAGTAAATATCAAAGGCTGTAGCTTCGTCGCGAATTACCCATGACTACTCATGGGGTCCAACGACTAACTACGGGGATAAGAGTGTTCCCATGCAGTGCGTGTGTGCACAAAAGTGGTACAGGAAGCGGCTATCATCCGATCTCAGAGTACTTAGTATGACGTACCTCACCTCCCCGGGGGTAGAGGTATGATAGGGAGTACCCTCGTCGTTTGATTTCACTTTGAGCACTATGCATGATGCAATTAATACAAACAAAAGGGTTAGCCAAACATGTTATCATACAAACAATACATAAGGGAGAATATTCTTGCATTTAACGAGCATCTAGTGTTGAAAGCTTGACATATCCCCAGCGGAGTCGCCACTGTAAGTACCGTGGTCCTCAGGATGAGGGTTCCTCAGCCTTATGGAGACAAAGATTGGCTTCGATGAATAACTGTGTATCGTTCCGATATATCATCATGGAGATTAGGATCATCCTTTATAAAGAAATGGAGTCGTCACCTAGGGTTAGGGCCTAGGACCCAATGGGTGTAGCCCCATCCGAGATTAGCGAAAAGGGCTACGTGATTCTATATGGTCTGGTCAGAGATTCAGGGTAAGTAGTCAGGTTACGAAGGTGGGAAGGTGTTAGGCACCCACCTCGCCCGGATAAATCGATCTTTCTACTAGATGCTGGTTTTCGAATATTCTCTCTTGATAATATATCTTATACTAACATGTAAGGCTAAGTTATGATACACTAATCTTGACAAAGAAAGAAAAAATCATTGATTATGTATACTAAATGAGTTGTTTTAATTGCCTACATTATGCCAAAAATAATGAGAGGGAAAGAGACAGATACCTGTCTAGAAATGCAAGAAATAAATGAAAGCGCACCGAGGGCAAAATATGTGATGTCCCACGGCTCAGGTGGAGACGGACGATTGGCTTGTCTCTCTCTTGTCGGACAGAATGAGGCTATACGAGATGAGTTTTGTCACTCAGACTTCGGGCAGAGTAACGGCTATATAAGAGATTCTCATTATCTGTATACAGACAGAATAACAGCTGTGAAGGGGGTTTTTCATTATCCGTACATTGACGGGATAACAATACCCAAGAGCAGAATCGCTCTATGCTTGAATGGGTAACCGAAGGATCTACCCACGTCGAAGAACTCCACTCACTCACATACTCATGAGGGAAAGACGGAGGAAAAGAGGATGAAAAGGGGGGCAAAACAAGCCCTAGAGGGTCTCCTTACCCGAGAAAAGCTTGTTCTTTGGGGTAGGAGGACCCTCCTATTTATAGGGAGGGGTCCCCTCTCTCTCCTGGCCAGATAAGTCCTCCACGGCGCCGTGGAGATGTCCACGGTGCCGTGGGGGACTTTTCCAAGGCGCCGTGGGTGACATCAGCAAGCTGATGTCACACCCCCTCGTGGCGCCGTGGAAATCCTGTACACATCCCCACGGTGCCGTGGGAAGGAGCCTACGGCACCGTGGAAGGAGCCCACGGCGCCGTGGGAAGTAGTCCACGGCGCCGTGGGGGCATAGTGCCATTTTTCCTTATTTTTTGGGTTTTTGGCTCCCTTCTGACTTCTTCAGAAAATTTTCTGTCTGGGGGGTCCACCCCCTACACCCCTGCAGGGGGGCTGCCTGCCCCCTTAGACCCCCATGGCCCGCTAACTGGCTAGCGGGACCGTCGTGGTGGGGGAGGGTGAGCAGTACCTCCTTCAGCATTTGGTAAAAGGGTCTTATAAGTCATTTTAGGGATGTTAGGGTGATTTGGTTTAGATGTAGGGACAAGAGTCCTTCTTGAGAGAGATACCGATGTCTGTCCGTGACCTGTTGTCATCATCGTCGGGGGGTGACAAAATTCAGTGTCTACAATGAGAATTTGCTTGGAGATGGAAGATATTGAGTAACCCTTACTTTATCAACCCAAATTTCTTTGATCTGCAACCCAATGCAGGCGGCATGGTCTAACCCTTGACGGATTGCAAAAATATAGTCGACTAACTCCTCAGTGAACCGTATGGTTCCTGCGGCAAAAAACTTAAACTATCCATGTCTCAAAATGAGATAGGCCCAACCAGCCTCAGTCAGTCCAGAGGAACTGAAACCTGCACAAATTAAGATAGGATAATCATAATTAGGCAAATCAAATGAAGATAATTGTAAATCAGTTGCCACATAATCCTTCGAGAAATTCAAAGAAGGATATAAATTCAAATCCACAACCCATTTTTGAACAACCTGTAAGACCCAGAGAGGGTCTGGTTGTTCCGAACCAACCACAACTTTGTTTCGTAACGACCAAATATAGTAGCAAGTAATAATAAAAACACCAAAAAACCACAACAGCATAACTTTATCAGACTTAAACTGAAAGAAGAAAAACCGACAAAGAAGGTGGAAGCTATCAAATCCCAAGGATTCAGGCCTTAGCCCCAAAGGTCCGGCAGCCCATATGCGTTTAACCCAATCGCAAGAAAGGAAAAGGTGCCATGGAGATTCAACACCATTTCCACAGAGAGCACAGGAAGAGTCAATCTGGATCCATTTCGATAAAATATCCTTGGTGGGAAGTCCTGCATTGATCAAATGCCAGAAGAAAATTTTAAATTTGGGATGAATCCGAAGTTTCCAAAAAAATTTCCACCAACTAACAAAATTATCAGAAGTCCCTGTAGGGGAGGAAACAGATCGAGCGGCAATTTTAGTGGTAAGAAGACCAAATTTTGTCTTAGAGCACCACCACCTATCAATAATATCCGAAGGTTTAATTTTTTGAATAAGTGGAATCATTCGGGAAGGAATACATTGCTGTAGAAGAGCAAGATTCCAATCATTATTTTGTCTAAAATGATTAATAGTCAATAACCTATCATCAAATTTTACAGGTGCAAGAGCAGTGTGAGAGAGATTACCGGAGAGTAAGGGGATCCATTTATCATACCAAAAGGAAGTGTTGCACCCGTTGCCTAGAAATCGATGTACTAGACCCTCTAAATCTGGAATAATTTGAGCAGTACTGTTCCAAGACCATGACCCCTTTTTACCTCTAGTTGTAGGGTCAAAAAAACTATTTTTTGGAAAATACTTAGCCTTCAGAACCCGAGCCCACAAGGAGGAGGGCTCAAAAATTAACCTCCAGCCAAGTTTCAACCGAAGAGCTTTATTATGATGTTCAGCCTTCCTAAACCCAAGGCCTCCACAATTTTTCGGTCTACACATTTTATCCCAAGAGATCAAGGAGAGTTTCTTCTTGTCATTGTTGAAATTACCATGCCAGAATCTTAAACAAATAGAATCAATCTTATGACAAATTTTGTTAGGAAACCGAAAACATTGCATAAGAAAGGCAGGTGTAGAGGCCAAACAGATTTAATAAGAACGGCTCTACCTACATAGGATAAGCACTTAGTTTTCCAAGAGGCTAGTTTTTGCTGCATACGTAACCCTAACTTGTCCAGATTCCTACATTTAGATCTGTCATGGAAGAGGTTGGTGCCAAGATACAAAGAGTCCTTGGCCATCTTCTTGATTCCCAACAGAGACGAGAGTGAGAGACGGACATCATGAGGCACCGATTTACTAAAGTGTATACCACTCTTAGCGAAATTAATTTCCTGCCCAGAAAGGTCAAAAAAAAGATCCAAAACAACTTTTATAGTAAGAAGGTCTTCTTTGGTTGCCCGATAGAAAATGAAAATATCGTCGGCAAACAGGAGATGAGATATTTCAAGAGCCGACCTAGCAATCTTAACCCCGCGAAATAAATCCAAATCCCTATAAGCACAAAGCAAGCGGGACAAGACTTCCATTGCCACAAGAAAGAGATAGGGACTAAGAGGACATCCCTGACGAAGTCCCCTTGAGCCATGAAAATATTCAAAAGGGCTGCCATTAATTTTAATAGAAAAGAAAGTAGAAGAAATTAAAGCAAAAATCAGTTGAACCCATTTATCCCCCAATCCTATAAACTTGAACAGAGAAGTGATTAATCCCCATCTTTTGTGAAACATGACTGAGCACGTACAGATCAGGGTTATTCTTATCAGAGGCCAAGAGATATGAGGAGAATAGATGTGACTTAAGGGAATCAATATGGCCGAAGACTTCTCTATTCCATTTCTTTAATTTGTTAGAAAAGGAGATGAGCTTACAGGGTAAGGGTTCAGACTGTGAAGTATTCCATGCAGAAGAACAAAAGGCCACAAACTCAGGGTGAGAATTCCGGGCTTCTTGGAAATGAAATAATTTCTTATAAGAAGGGTTGGAGGTTGTGGTTTTTAAGCAAATTGGATTATGGTCGGACCCTAGAGAAGAAAATTTGGAAGCAGAGGGTGATGGGAATAGTGTAAACCAAGATGGAGAAGCAAACACTCTATCCAACCTCTCGTTGACGAGCCTAGGAGGACTTTGTTTATTGGTCCACGTAAACCTGGAGCTAGACCAGCAAATTTCCTCAAGTGAAAAGTCAATTAATAGGTTTGACAGAGCGGACCCGGATTTGGAAACCACGAAAGGAGTGCCACCCAACTTATCTGCAGCAGAGAGGACTTCATTAAAGTCCCAAAGCACACAAAAAGGTTGTTGAAGCGATCCGATAAAATTCCTCAAAGAATCTAATAATGGAATTCGGTCAACCTCATGTGGAGGGGCACAGATACACAAGACCCAAAAAGAAGGCGTATTAGGTAAAGAAACCTGCAGCCCAATGAAGTTATCCATGCAAAAAGACTGTAACACCCAGCCCGAGTCCCTCCCCAAAACCCACATGCCACCCTTTTTTCCATGAGTACCAGCACTATTTTGATATTGTAAGGAAATAAAATTAGAGAAGGGCGACAAGTGGCGTAAACAATCATGGTTGGGGCATTTGGTTTCGCAGAGAAACAAAAAGTCTGGTTTACATTTGTTAATATGAAACTCAAGGCATTTCCTACTAAATCTATTGTTACAGCCACGAATATTCCAAAATAAAAAAGACATAATAAAAACATACTTCTCAAAAACGAAAGATTCGACAAGGAACAGCAGGTCTACGACAAGCTCTAAGATTCAAAGACCAAAGGCAGAAACAATAACTAAACAGGAGAACAAAAACACAGTGTTGGAATTTTTCAAAATATTGATGTGGACTTTTAGTCCCACATCGGCTATGAAAGGAAAGTTCATTGGGTTTATATGTGTTAGTAGTAAGTAGTTATTATTATCACATGTAATACTAAAAGAGATTGTATGGTGCACTTGCGAGCGAGGACGATAATCGTCCGAGCGTATATGCGCGTGCGCGTGCGTGAGACGCAATGTGGCGCTTTGATGGCACACTTTGCACTTCGTGCGCATCGTCGCAATATGTCGCCTTAATCTTTTCAGGATCGACGGTGTCTGATCAAAGGGTGCTTAAGATCGATCCGACCGTTGGATGGGCCACGAATTCTCTCAGTCCAAAAATCAAAAAAAAAAAAATCTCTGATAGCTTCACAGTGTTACTATCTCTGCAACCAGTAACAGTCCGCCTGATTTATCTTGGGAGGCAGGTTTGCTGCAACCCTTTGCAGGATTAGGAGGGTGCAAATACTCCGCCTGATTTATCTTGGGAGGCAGGTTTGCTGCAACCAACCCTTTGCAGGATTAGGAGGGTGCAATTACTGTCTTAAGGACAGAACGATTTCGTTCGACTCAGGCCATCTTTCAGTCCTCTCCTTTTTGTTCAGATTTATAACACACAGAGTAGATATCAAAAAGCCAAGAAGTAAGATAACAGAGACTTACAGGGTTAAACGTATCCTGGCTGAGTATGGGAACATGAACCATGGTTGTGGGATGCAAATAAGAATTCAGCACATTCCCTTTGGCTACACCGTCCATTATCTCGCCCAGCCACTCATGAACCATGGTCAGAAAAGTGATGGGGTCGCAGGAAGAAGAAAGCGAGCGAGCAAGAGAGGCATGGAACTCCGAAAACTCACAAGCAAGAGAGAGAACTAAGGGTGAGGTGGAGAATTTTCGTTTCTTGATGGGGGATTCACTCACTAAGCTCCCTTCAAAGATATCACAATGGTCAGCCGCCGGAACCGCACCAAGAGGATTAGAAGTGACAACAAAGGATGGATCCAAATCCAACGGAGAAGGCAGTGCAGCAGTAGAGCGGGTCGGAGGTTCCAATAGCTGAGAAGCTTATCGGGCAATGCAGCAGCAGAAAAAGGCTCCACCAACAGATTCGAAAAAAACCTCAGAGGATGAAGTACAATTCCTGCCAGGCTGAACAACCGGTGGTAACGCCAGAAGAGATAACTGTAGATCGTCCTCAAAACACCCAGAATTGAGACCTATGCCAGCGGTGTCAGATTGCGAGAGTTCCCACATGTCCACACGTGCTAGTGCCTTACCAACATTCGCAACACAGTCTTCCTTAGCGATTTCTGCGATAATAGGCTCCGAAGGGACCAATGAACAAGAATCCTATGTAAACCACAACGAATCCGGCAACACAGGAGCACTAGGAATGGGCTCGACAGTCCAGTGAAATTGAATCGAACAGGGCGAGTCAAGGCTTGGGGAAATTGCTGAGCCGAGTTGGAGGGCGACGAACATACCCAAGCAGTGTGGCACAGTCTACCACAAGAAGTGCAAAACTGCAATGCTTCATACTTCAAATTCACTGGGAGAAGATCACCTCAATCATTCCTGATTTTGGAATGAAGGCATATTGGATTCTTCCATTTAAACATAACCTTAACATGAGTAACCGACCTGGGAAGCCCGACATCGTGCTGCAAGTACAGCTCGGCAACTTTGCCCACACAAGAAACAACCTGCATAAGAGACTTAGCAGAGAAGGCCTCCAAAGGCACCGGACTGACTTGAACCCAAATCGGAATGGTCTCAGGCTCAGTAGTGAAAATAGCATCATTAAGAGCATGAGGCACCACATGCACAAGCCCCTGCCCACACCACCAAGGACACAAGGAAAACAGTTGCTCTCGCGAACCCTGGTTGTCGACATAAAGAACAAACATCCCTTCGCCTAACCAATTAAAGTCCACCATCCCCAAAGGTCTCTAGATAGAGAGGAGTTGGGTGCAGAAAAGCTCTAGAGAAGGCTTTGGTAATCCAATAGTGAATCCAAACACCACCGGATGGTCCAGGCTAAGAAGTTCAGATTCTTGCCATCGATGCCCTTGGCCACAACCTCTTGATTAAAAGTCCAGTTAGACTCTAGAACCATGCTCGGAAGTGGACCATCCCATGCCAAAATCTAATCTACGCCTGTTGCGGTACTGGCGTCGAGAAGAGGATCCAGGCGATCTCTGAAAGGCGTTGTGAGGGAGCATGGGAACCAACCAAAACAGGATCAAACAGAAAAATAGCAGAGAAAATAAAATATGGGAAACAACAGCAAGACTCCACCACACAGGATCAAGCACGGTAAAGAGAGCAACTACAAGAAAACCCAAAAAAAACAGCAGGATACCACGCAAGGAATCGAGCCAAACGGAAGCAGCAGCAGGACGAGCCAATCCTAACTTGAACAAGCTCATCAAGCAACGAAAGAGACAAGAAATAGCAAAAAAGGACCAGAAAAAGCCCCAAGAAAAACACCAAAAACACCAAAAAAAACCAGGATTCGACTCCACTACTTCCAAAGCTGGTACTTCCATCTTACTTCTGTGTGATACTAGGGCGCCATGTGGACTGACAATGATCTAATGGTCCTGAATTAAAATTTCAAATTAAAATATCAAACCGAGTGGATTGGGACTGAACCACCTTAAACCAAAAACAAAACCTGCCCAGCCGGTTCAAAATCACAGAACCAAACCCATTACACTCTCACTGAGGGATAGGGTTTCAAATCGATTTGAAATCCCAAAATTCCCAAATCCAACCCCTTCTTCATCCATCGCTCCCTTCTCCTCTCCTTCCAGCCAATCTGCCGGAATTACACCGGAAAGAGCAGCGATCCAACAGAGATTTGTGGTCTGCTCAGTCAAAATGGCAGTAAGTTACCCTCGGCAGGGTCTTTGGGAATCTTCTTTTCCAAAAGCTTGTACATCCTTCTGTGGCCATGATATCCGGTAAAAAATTTATGAAATGATGGACTTCTTCTGCAAGCAACTCAAACAATGAACTGTGGGAGCTAATAATCCAACAAATGTTAGTGGCCTGCGGCAAAATTTACCCTTCAATTTTATTAAAGAGACTCCAACTTCCCACAACATGACCTACCTAGAGTTCAACTCGAGGGACATGTAGATCACACAAGACATAAAAACCACCATTACGATATCCTTAATGTTCCTCAAAACCAAGCACTTGAAGGGAATTCAAGGAGAGAGGAAATTTTTGCATTTTGTCACTTTTTTATCTGGGTTTCAAATCCAACCAAACGTAGAATTTAGGTGTCTATATTTGAACGTATCAACTCTTAAGAAAATCTCGTCATGTCAACCAAGCATTTCCAAAAGTTGGGACTTATTGGGAATTTTTAAATCCAGATGATACTCATATATAGACACAGGTATGTATGGTATGAAACTGAATGAGATTTAGGTCTGAGAAAAGATCTAGTAATCGAAAATCATCGTCGTCCGACTTTCACAACTTGAATCTCTGAATGTTAGCGACTAAGATTGATAGAGGTTTCAAACCTGGTTCACAAATTTGGTTCCTACTTGGAAGCGATAGTTGCAGAGCTTGAAGGAATGGTTTTTTTAGGGAGAAGGAAGGAGAACTAGTTGCAGAGCTTGAAGGAATAATTTCAAAGAAGGAATTGGATTTGGGAATTTTCGCTGCTCTTTCCGATGTGATTCCGACAGATTGGCTGGAAGAAGAGAAAGGAGCGATGGATGAAGAAGGGGCTGGATTTGGGAATTTTGGGATTTCAAATCGATTTGAAACCCTATCCCTCAGTGAGAGAGTAATGGGTTTGGTTCTAAATTTTTGAACCGGCCGTATGGGTTTTATTTTTGGTTTAAGGTGGTTCAATTCCGATCCACTTGGTTTGCTACTTTAATTTGAAATTTTATTTCAGAACCATTAGATCATTGTCAGTCCACATGGCACCCTCGTATCGCACAGAAGTAAGATGGAAGTACCGGCTTTAGAAGTAGAGGAGTCGAATCCAAAAAACCAAAGGCGAGAAAGTGACAGCGCCACTTGTCGCACATCTCTAACTCTGCCTACTTTTACTCCAACTTAATCCTCATTGAGTCATTGGTGCCTCTATTAAGGTTTAGGTCTCCATCCGATTCGTCATGAAATTGAAAAGACTCGCTGGGAATAAATTAAACTGGGTCGGACTTCAAATGTAGAGGTTTTTTGTTGCAGAGAAAATGGAGGAGATATTTCTCGTCAAACCGTTTTTGTTGTCACTTTTAAAACATGTTTGGTAACAAAAAAAACTTGAAAATTAATTTCTTAAAAACTCACCCCAATCCAACACAAGGATTATTCCCCGTTAGCTTAAACCCACCCTTACCTAACCTTAGGCTGGTCCAAAGCCTTTGGAGAGAGAGAGGGTTGGTGCAAAAGGTTGGAAAAAGATTTTACCCAGCACCTTGCCCAGGCTGCATGTGCAACGCCGGACAGAGTGAGACGTGAAAAGACCACCTCACCATTGCTTGGGCAAGGCGTTTGGACAGGAGTGAGGCGATCTTTTCGCATCTCACTCTGTCCAGCGCTGCATGTGCAGCCCAGGCAGAGTACTGCACAGGAGCCAACTCCCAATGGCATGGGGGAGAGGGAAAAAAAATAAATTGTGATAGTTTTATATTTTAAAATTATCTTTTATTTTACTCTCTGCAAAATTGTTTAACATAAAAGCTTCAGGTAAAAAACAAAGAAATTATGCTGAAATCCTAATTTTCTGTTTTAAAACAAGCCCTCTTATTTGTTTCCAAAAACAAAAATTGCAAAACAGTTTTCAAAACAAAGGTATTATCACTCATGTTTATTATTGGCAAATGTTTTTTGGGTAAATTACACATCACCTCTTGATTTTCAAATGAAACTCAGATCACCCCCTGATTTAGATCCCAATATGACAAATTAGTCCCTATCGTTAGTTTTATATTGTTAAGTGATGATGTCAACCAGTTAAATAAATTTAAATTTCTAAACTACCCTTGACATCCAAACATAAATTTTGAAGGGTAGTATTGTAAATTAAATCCTAATGTTTTAGTACAAGGGTAAAATAGTCCTTTCACACCAATAACTAACAGCAGACTAACACCATTACTGTAGAAGGGCTGATTTGAGTTAACCAAGGGTGATGTGTAATTTACCCATGTTTTTTTTTTTAAATGTTTTTTTCAAAACTAGAAAACAGTTCTTCCAAAGGTTATCTAATGGTGGGGCACTTTTCCCCCACCTCTCTATTATTTTTAATGAATAAAATAAAACAAGTCACAACTTCATATCGAATAGCTTTCTATAATGCCAAATCAACATTCTATTTAAAATCCAAAATGAAAAAAAAGCTATTTAACTACGAAATTGTAAATGAAAGTAAAAGGAAATAACTACAAAAAATTACAGTCTCAAAAGCCCAAAGCTACCATTAAAGTCTTTTACCGTGGAAACTTTGATCGTCCCAAAAATGTGGCAATAGAATCCATAGAAAAGGTTTTGCTTCTGTTTTTGGCAACCATAGGTGAAAATGTCAGCGATGGTATCTGAGGTAAAGAATAACCGTTGCTAATGTCTTATTTTTCATGAAGCAACTCGAGGGCAGCACGTATAATCTTTTATCTGGGTAGGATTCTCACAGAAGCAAAAGCTTTGATCAGTCCCAAAAATATTCCTTTAGCTACGGTTTATGTCTCTCAAATACCGGGAAAAAAAATTGGGTCATCGAGCTCACACTGTTGGATGAAGCATCATCCACATGACGAGCTTTCAAGCCCACACTACAAAGGATTTTAATCCCGCAAATACCTTTTTTCACCCTAGCATCCTGTACAGTCATTTTAAACATACTTTATGAGGAGAGAATATTTGACATTTAACATCTAGAATAGAAAGACCGATTCAATCGAACAAGATGGGTGCCTAGCACCTTCCCATACTTGTAATCTGACCCCATACTTGTTCTCTAACCAGATCATATGGAATTACGTAGCCCTTTCTGCTAACCCTAGATGGGGCTACACCCATTGAGTCTTAGGCCCTAATCCTAGGTGGTGACTCCATTTCTATGAAGCATGATCCCAATCCCCTATAATGATGTATTGAAATAATACGCGATAATCTATGAAAGGCAAATCACTGACCCTCCAAGGCCGGGTGGAACCTCGCCCCCAAAGACCGCGGTGCTTACAGTACTTGGTTTGTATTGAAATTATTTGGTTTCATGGTTTATTTGGTGACTTATCTACTTCCTTTTCGGAGGCCAACATCTCTATGTGAAGATAATAATAGATATTTGTATTGCTTCCAATCAAATTTTTAAAAAGTGTGCCAAGCATATTGAGGTTGATAGTCTCTTCATACATGAGAAATATCTCAGTGGCATCATTTCTCTTTTATACATAGCTTATGCTAATCAAATTGCTAATATTTTCACAAAAGATATGTCTTCTACTTGACATCATTATCTTACATACAAACTAATATTGTCTAACCAACATCAATTTGAAGGAGAATGTAAATAAGAAAAGTAATTTAGTCTTTTGTGTTCTATATTTTGTATATACTTGTTGGGTTATATGCCCTTTATTATAAGGGCATTTTTGTACTTGTATATGTTAGGATTTTTCCAAAATACGATGAGTGTGGGCTTAATTAATTATCGGGTCGATCATTGATGGGGATCAAGAAATACAAGGGCCGACGTGACTACTACTATTTTATTGAGATGGACCGGACCGACCTAGCCCATTGTGGAAGTGGGTTAGGGTTGGGGAGTATTATAAATACTAATGATGAGGGGTCCCTGCAGTCACTATTCTCTTTTCTCTTTTCTCCACAAGAAAGGGAGCTATGGGAGAGTTTAGGAGACAGCAGAAGATCCCCATCGCGGATTGCATTCATTCTCTGACAGATCGATGCTGCTTATGGAGGTGTTCTTATCTGTTCTTCGTCATCATACGTGGGTACCAGGTACACTTTGCTTTCCCTGTTTATTTTGATTTAATCATGTTTTAGAGATTTGTATGGGGATAGATTCGGGTTTGATAAAACCCTTGAATGTTCTAACAAGTGGCATCAGAGCCGACCATACGGACCTAGGATCGATTGATTAAGAACCTGGATCGAGTTTTGACGGTGGAAATAGGGATTTTGGCCAGATTTTGGCAAAACCGCACGTTTTGGCCACTGCCGGATTTTCCACCGGTGAAAGTTAGAGATTTTTATATGAGTGCGAAGGGTTCGGAGAGACGATCACAGGGACATGTGGATCGTCACCGCCAGTGGCTGGATGCGCCGGCCGAAGCCGCGAGTGAGATCCACACGCCGGCGGCCATTGTAGAAAAAAGAAAAAAAAAACTTCTCTCATAGCGATGCTGACGTCAGCCCTGTTCCTTGCCAGTCACGTTTGACCCAGTCAAAGCTGACCCTACCCGGGTCAAACCTGACCCAGACCAGATCAATCGAGACTTGGTCAAGGTTGACCTGACCCGAGACCTGATTGTTGACCCATTTTTGACCCAGTTGGGTGGACCGTGGTTTGATTCAGGCAAGCTAGGTTCGGTCCGGTTTGGTTTCAGTTGGTTCGGTTCTAGTTGATACGGTTCGGTTTGGTTCGGTTCGGTTCGGATTTATAAAAAAAAAAGGGAAAATGACCAGAATACTTCAAATGGACCGTGTGGGTTCGTTTGGATGAATTTTGAGAAGCAATTTTTTTTCTGGTGTGTCTGTTTTTTCGTGCTGTTCGATTTGATATGCAATTCAGCATATCTTGGATAAACATATATTATGGTTTTGACGGTTTTTGTGTTTTCCAGTTGTTTTGGGAACAGAATCGACTGTTTTAGAACGTTTTTAATTATTCCGGAAGCTATTTTTCCTGTTTTGGAACGCCGTTTTGATTGGATTCTATTTTGGGACACCCCATTTTGCTTGAAATTTTCAAGGCCGATGTTTTGGGTATCCAGTTTGAATATTTTATTGATTTTATAGGACCTGTTAATGACGATTGTGTCACCTTCGAATGACGTATGGGCGAATGGAGCGTCCGATTGGGCTCCAATTGATCTTGTTTCGTTCGTAATTTCAAGACCTACCCAATGGTACCTGGTTTTGGATGTTTAATAATCCCAGGGACCTATTTTGGATGATTATGCTACTTTGATTATTTGGACTATTTTGGATTGACCATTACCACATGGACGATGAACGTGCATATCACAACACATTATGGACGATCGATGTGTTTACTTCCACACATATTGCTGTATATCTGGTTGAAGAATTATGAGAGGGTAAAATGGTGATCTACCAAAGTGGCCCATTGAATCCTTTTATGGTTCTGTCAAAGCAGCGGAATAGGTGACATTAGCCCAAAGGCGATGTTGCCAAAGTTTGATGAGGTGATATGCACATGGATTGGAAAGATAGTGGTCTAAGGGTTCCAATTGCCCAAAGGTGCTGGGATTTCTGAAAACTACTGATCTCTTCACGGAAAGACAGTGTATCCATCCAAAGATAGTATACTCAAATAATTTGGGATGCGTGGCCTAGGGGTTTTCTTACCGCCCAAAGGTGGAGGAAAATTTTTGAAAGTCATCGACATCTCGTAATAATTACAGTGTAATAAATTGTTATTGAGGTGCATAACCTAGGGGTTTCTCTATCACCCAAAGGTGGAGGGAGATTTACAAAAGTTGTTGCTATCTCGCGGTATTTGCGATACGATAAAGATGTGTATCGGTACGATAAAGACGTGTACCTTTGACCCGAAAGGACAAGAATGCAATGTTGTTGTAAAGAAGTATTGTTGTTTGATATTTATCATGTTGGTTGCATATAACTATGTGTTTGATGTGTTGATAAATGTTTAGAGCCATTGATTTTATGATGATATGTAGCATGTTTAAGTGATGAATGGACATGCGATGGGTAAAGAACATGTTAGTTTGTGCGATATAGAAACCTTTAATATTAGAGTAAACTTCTAGTAGACCCCCTGAGGTTTGCAGACATGTCATGTAGCCCCCCTGAGAACTAAAATGTTACATACGGATCCAAAAAATGGATGGAACACTCGTCCCGTTAGAGAAAACTAGTGAATGGATGATGTCAGCAAGTCATGGATAGGTAAAAGTCCAAATTACCCTTATGCTAATCCCTAAGCCATCGTCTCCTAACTTTACTCTTCTTTCTCTTCTTCCTCTACTAGGTTTGAAAGAGAACAGCGCCGTTTTCACTATAGAGAGGATCATCTTCTTCATTTCTTCATCTCTTCCTCTGCTGTGCACCGCTGTTGTCACCACTGCTGTGAGGAAGTATTGTGAAGGACACCGCACTCTGCTACTTCATCTTCTTCATCTCTTCCTCTGCTGTGCACTGTCATTGTCACCACTGCTGTGAGGAAGGATTGCGAAGGACCTCTTCTTCACCTCTGTGGTTTCATTTACACAAGGATATTGAAGGACCACCGCCATATCCCTCGAGCTACAGCTCTTTGTATCTCTTTCTGGCTCTCTGTCCCCTCTTCCACCATCCACTAAGGTACTCTGTCTCTCTCTCTTACTCTCTCAATCTGTCTCAGTATTTTGCTGTATTACATTTCTTTGTCTCAGTATGCTGCTCTATTACAATTTTATAGTTAAGTGACACTAGTTTGATGCTTTCAATCCAAAAGCAGGTAAATTTTGGGCCAATTTTCAGCATTTAGGATTGCTGAATGACCCTTGGACCTTATCCCTTCTGAAATGGCTCAACTCAGCATGTCTGATTTGGATCATCTCAGCCCTCATCTATAACCCCAAAAGCAGCAATGCCTACACCTAGGTTTTAATTAGACACAGACCACGAGCACATTGGTTCTAATTACAAACCCGACCCCACTACGGAGGCACATAATAAATTTCAGACTTAAAAAAGCAATTTGCGGTGTGGAAACATTTGATCTTTCAACCCTTTCAACCAATTGCAGTTGCTGCCCTAGTATTGCAAAGTGTGAAAGTAGGCTTATGGGGATCCTTGAAAAAATAATTAGCATCATTGGGTGATTATCAGTACTTGATTCTTTTCCCAGTTGGCTTCTTATTATATTTACTGCCATTAGAAAATGACCAAGGCAATGGATAAAAGCATGAAAAGGCTAAATTTTAAAGAAAAGCTTGAAAATTAGAATAAGAGATGTTGTAAGCTTAGATTAAAAGTTATAGAGTATCTAGTTATATATGGTTTGTGCTTTGCAGAATTGCAGGAGACATATTTGGGCTCACTTTGTCAATTGTACAACAATGTCTGTGTTACATGAAGTTGAGTACAATTGGTATATGGTGAAGAAAACAAAATTTGCTGACAAGGATACATATGGCTACTTGGACATGATCTCGGACATATATAATGGAGTAATCAAACATGTCCCCATAGGACATGATGTGACCTTTAAGGTGAAAACCATACTCCCAAATAATAATGGAAAATTGTTAACAAATGATGCAGAGGTCTATAACATATATGATGAATTTGGGGTGAATCCAGTTAGATTTTTTGTTTATGATGTGCAACATAGGCTGTCTAAAACTGAAGGAGTGTATACAATCAATGGGCATCCCAATCACATTGTTTATAGAGAACAACCTCGGTTAGCTAGAAGGGAAAAACAACCAGTGAGAAGGGGTCCAGTTGTATGTAGGGCTACTACTAGTGCCACTTGTAGTGGTAATGGGACTGCTACTGCTACTGCAAATGCTCAGCCTACTAGTAATGATAATTCAAGGGCTAGTAATGTTGCCATTGGATATACACGGAGCCCTAACAGAACTGATGCAACTCCCATGGGGTTGAAGGATAGTAATCAGGTTGCTAAGAAAGTACCATGTACCAGAATGGGTTTGACTAAAGATGTTGATGTTGATAGCTAGAGTGATGGTACTGATGATGAATGGGCACAGAATAGTGACAATGAATGGGAAGAAGAAAGTGAACAAGAAGATGGTTCAAGTGATGAAGATGATGTAGAATATGAAATAGAAGAAGATTTGAGTGATGGTGATTTAGATGGGTATGATTCTGAAGAATTTTATGGGTAGTTTTCCAATATAAATGTAAATGAAGATGAAGGTGAAGGAAAAGTGAAATTGCAGTTAGGTTATTTGATAATGTGACCAAGTTCAGAGCTGCCCTCCAAGATTTTGTGGTGCAAGAGGGGTTTCAAATGCAATTCAAGAGAAATGAGAGAACTAGAGTGACTGTAGAATGTGCAACAGAGGGTTGTATTTGGAGAATCCATGGATTATCCATTGTTGATGGTGTGACATACAAGATAAAGTCTTATGAAAGTAAGCACATCTGTGAAAGGAAACAGTCAATTAAGCATGCTACAATTCGTTGGGTTGAAAAAAAAATTACTCCTCTTATCAAGGCTGATCATGAAATGAAGCCCAGTGCCATTAATGAGTTTCTGCTTCAGAAATATCATATTCAACTTTCTTACCAACGGGTGTACAAGACATGTAGGATTGCTCAAGAAATCAATGAAGGTAGCTATGCAAAATCCTATGCTCGGTTACCTGCATATGGTGGATTGGTTCTAGAGAAAAACCCTGGGAGTAAATTCATAATAGAGTATGAGAGTATACAAGAGCATGAGTTGGACACAGTCAATCCTATGTTTTTGAGAGTTTTTATTTGTTTCAGAGCATGTGCAAGGGGTTTCTTGAAGGGGTGCAGACCATTTATAGGTCTTGATGGATGCCACCTCAAGGTTAGTTATGGTGGAGTGTTACTGTCTGCTATATCAGTGGATGGGAACAAAGGGCTGTTCCTTATTGCATATGCTGTAGTGGAGGTTGAGTGCAAAGAAAGTTGGCTGTTTTTTCTGAATCTGTTACATGATATCATAGACCCAGATGATGCTAATAGGATGTTGACTTTCATGTCAGATAAACAAAAGATTTGTATACTATACTTTCTTATTAAATCATGTCAATTGGTTAATAATGTATAATAATAGAGTATGTAACTGATATATAAAATGCATGTTTATGTTTGTAGGGTCTAGGAGATGCTATTGCTTCAGTCTTTCCTAATGCCTACATTAGGTGTTGTAGTCGCCATCTCTATCAGAATTTCAAAAAACAATATCCAGGTGATGCATTTAGGAAACACTTTTGGACTGCATCTTCAGTATGTACTGTGAATCAGTTTGAAAGTGCAATGAATGACATCAGAACCATGGATAATACAGCATATGAGTGGTTGATGAAAGATCCCAAAAGCATGTGGGCTAGACATGCTTTTGATACTGGAGCGAAGAGCGACCATATAACCAACAACATGTCAGAGTCATTTAACCAATGGGTATCCACCATCAGGACAAAACCCATTCTCACCTTGATTGATACCCTTAGATTGAAAATCATGGATAGAATGCATCACAAGTTTCAAAAGGGTCAAAGCTTCCAGGGTACACTTACACCAATGGTGAGGAAGAAAATAATCAAAATCCAAGAAGCATCAAGGGACTGCATTAGTTATGGTGGTGCTGATGATGATTTTGAGGTAATTGAGCTTACTGGAAGGTGTGTGGTGAAATTGAGACAATGGTCATGTACTTGTAAGGTTTGGGATGTCACTGGACTACCTTGCAAGCATGCTGCATCAGCAATTGCAATAAGGAGGTATCGAATTGAAGACTACTGTGATGCATATTACACTGTGGAGAAATACATGGAAGCATATAGGGAGATGATCCATCCTCTAGATGATTTGACTGATTTGAGAGAAGATGGTCCTGTTGGTGTGGTTCAGCCTCCAAGGCTGAGGAGGATTCAAGGTAGACCAACAAAAAGTAGGAGAAAAGATCCTGATGAAGCACCTACTGGGGAATCCAGTCAGAGATCAACAAGCCTCAGATGTAGCAGATGCAACATGGTAGGTCATAATAAGAGAAAATGTAAGGGTCCTCCAGTAAAGGTCAGCAGGGCATCTACTAGTCGGACTGTTGGTGTGAAGGTATAACTATAACTATTTATGCTTCAATATATACATGTCACACCTGTATTTGCATGTTTAACTAACCATATATATTTATTGCTTATGTAGAGAACTCATGATAATATGAGCCAGGGTGATATCAGCAACTCTCAGAGAGTGACCAGGTCACAGTCTTCTTCAGCTATCATTGTGAAGAGTAGCCAAGCAAAGACACGAGCCAAGATGGATGCAGCTGCAGCAAAGATTAGAGAAAAGAGAAAGGCAGCAAAGAAGAAGAATTGAGACTTTCTTTTATTTAGTTTAGTGTTATGCTGTAGTGAATTTTATTGGGGTTGTTTGTATTATGACTTTGAAGTGGATGTTGTGTTTGTAATATGTACTTTGGATTGGTTGTGGTACTTTGAAGTGGATGTTTTTTCAGAATTTGTATTAACACTTGGGTGTGATAGATGATGTTAAATCAAGTGCTCCCATGGGATTGAATGCATATTACTATGATTTTATTTTTTAGTTATTTTCAACAGGGATATTGCTGCTACTGCTGCTGGCTTACTGCTGTTGCTTGCTGCTACTTACTTGCTGTTGCTGCTTGCTTGCTGTAGCTTGCTTGTTATTGCTGCTGTAGCTTGCTTGCTGCTTCAGCTTGCTAGCTTGCCTGCTGCAACTCCAGCTTGCTTGGCTAGTTTTTTTTTTTTTTTAGCTTGCTTGCTTGCTGTTGCTTATGCAGCTTGCTTGGTTGGGGTTTTTTTTTTTTTTTTTAATTTTTAAGCTTGCTTGCTTGCTGCTGCAGCTGTTGGTTGGTGGTGGTGGTCTTCTCAGGGAAGTTGGAAGGATAGTGATCATGAGTTGGGTGAGAATTGCTCTGAGCCATGACCCATAGAAGCCAAATCCATTGTGGTTTTGAGGTGTGAAGCTTGGCTCCTATTTGGTGGTGTTTTAGTTGTTAGTTTTTAAACCTTTGAAGGGATTCAGATGTACCTACTAGGGATCTACCACCTATTATCTTTGACAATCCAATCCATAGAACATCAAACAAAATGTAATAAAACTTCCATCTATTATTTTATAATCATCACTACAAAGTTAATAACAGACAACACTAATATAAATTGAACAACAAACATGATTACAACAAGCATCTTGTGCATTTGATTCACTGTGCTCTTCAATTGGAACAGTTCATTTTTACTTCCACCAACCACAAGGTTGTTAGCAACAGGGTTGTTCCTTACTGACTCTATCAAGGGAGTTGACCTTGTTGGAGCGTCATTTGGGTACACCCATTTCCAAAAGTTACAGCCATCCACTTCACATTTGTAGTATAGCCTTCCTGGATTTTTCTCCGATTCCGATATCTTCACTATAGCTCTACGTCCACAATAGCATTTCTTGTTCTCAAATGTGATATAACCTGAGGTACTATTTGTACTAGAAACTAAGGCCATTCTTATCTGCAATAGTGAAAAAAATTCAAAGTGTCAAGAATATATTCCGGTTTCACTCTAGTCGATGGAATCAAAGTGGGAAAAACTCAAAAAATCTGAAATGAGAAGATAATATTAACCAGAAAATTTTATTTCTCAGTTGGGAAAAATTATAGGCTAGGGTTCCATTCTCTTCTCTTACGGTTGATGTGCAGGGAGATAAACAACAGAAATCAAAGTGTCAAGAATATATTCCGGTTTCACTCTAGTCGATGGAATCAAAGTAGAAAAAATTCAAAAAATCTGGAATGAGAAGATAATATTAACCAGGAAATTTTATTTCTCAGTTGGGGAAAATTATAGGCTAGGGTTCCATTCTCTTCTCTTACGGTTGATGTGCAGAGATAAACAACAGAAATCAAGTTGCAGGAAGAATAGAGGTTAATGGATTTACTTTACTCACCTTAAAGACTCTTCTATCGTCGAAATTTCAGTGACCGAAGAGAGAAGTCAGAGCTTTGCAACGGTCTGAAGATTTCACATGGGGCAAATTTACACATAGGGAGCTTCAGATCTTACATGGGGCAAATGATGTTAACATAGAGGAGCTCCAGATTTCACATGGACAGATGCGTTTAAATAGAGAAGCTCTTCATCAAATCGCCTTCAACTCCTCCAACGGTCTTCTTTGAAACGGTCTTCTTTGAGTTCGTCTTCTTTTCTAAGGTTGAAGAAGATAGAAGGATATAAACGTAATTTCCATCTTTTCACTTTTTCATCAAACATGTATAAGGGTATTTTTGGGATATAAAAGGATGACATCATCACTTAATTGTGGACTCGAACGGGACGAGTGTTCCATTCGTTTTCTGGATCCGTATGTAACATTTTAGTTCTCAGGGGGGCTACATGACATGTCTGCAAACCTCAGGGGGTCTACTAGAAGTTTACTCTTAATATTATGATGTTTTGCTTCTATATTTTGATGGAAATTATGCTGATGATGAATAATAACTTATTATGGTAGATGAAATAATAAGTGAATAATTATGGTAACTGACGGTTAACCAACGAGCATAATGAACTATGGACGAATAATCTATCAATAAGAATTGTAACGATGAAAGATTGTTTTAAAAATAATTTGTAACCTATAGGGTATAACCGGCCTTGAGCCATTTGACGGAAGCTACTTCGGTGGCATGGATTGAAAATGTATTATTAATATGAAAAGATAAAGCCAAACACTGAAATAAAATAATGAATAATAAGAGGAATGAATGAGCGAATAAAATCACGAAGAACATGTTAAAGAAATTGATGCACTTAATAAACTACGATTATACCCTTGGAGGAATTAATATCCAATTGTGCACAAGAAAGAAAAAAAGAAAGGAAGAAAGAATCTTGAGAATGATAACTTGACTGAGAACGAAAGAAGTAATCAGTTCGAATAGTTTGACGGTTTTTATTACTTTGCACCGAGATGTGTGGTTTGAACATTTTTACTTTCAGACTTGATCGATTTAGTTTGCTCGATTCTCTTGATCAGTGGGAGTGCTTCTTTACATGATTATTATGTTTTCGTTTCGATTGTGGTGCTTTTGTTCATTGTGATTAATAGCATCTGCATGCATGCATATGATTGATGTGTTGAGGGCCTTTTGGTCCAAGGATGTTCGATTGGTGACAAGCCAAGTCATTTGGCTATTTCTAGCCATGGATGTTCGATTGGTGATAAACCAAGTCGTTCGATTATCAACGAATCATGTCGATGGTCAAAGGTAATCCATGAGTCGTACGATGCTCATGATACGTTCGAAGACCCACAATGAATGATGATGATATTTATGTGATCACAAACATGTATGCCATTCCTTGTACAAATTATCTCAAGGTGGTTCATGTTAGTAGGTAGATCTTTGTTTGTAGTTGACAAAAAGTGATATGCCATATGTTGAGGTGTTTTCTCTGTTGTTGCTCGACATCGATGTATTTGCTAACTGGATTAAGGTTAGTAGCATTATTGTTGTATTGAGATCCCATGGCCACATCTGATAATGATAACTTTATAATAAATGTAGCCCAAGTGGGAGATTGTTAGGATTTTCCCAAAATACGACGAGTATGGGCTTATTTAATTATCGGGTCGATCATTGATGGGGATCAAGAAATACAAGGGCCGACGTGCCTGCTACTATTTTATTGAGATGGACCGGACCGGCCTGGCCCATTGTGGAAGTGGGTTAGGGTTGGAGAGTATTATAAATACTAATGATGAGGGGTCTCTACAGTCACTATTCTCTTTTCTCTTTTCTCCACAAGAAAGGGAGTTGTGGGAGAGTTTAGGAGACGGCAGAAGATCCCCATCGTGGATTGCATTCATTCTCCGACAGATCGATGCTGCTTATGGAGGTGTTCTTATCTGTTCTTCATCAGCATAAGTGGGTGCCAGGTTCACTTTGCTTTCCCTGTTTATTTTGATTTAATCGTGTTCTAGAGATCTGTATGGGGACGGATTCGGGTTTGATAAAACCCTTGAATGTTCTAACAGTATATGTGACAAGTTGCATATAAATAAAAGCGCAATTGGTTAAATCGATTATAAGAACCTTGCATTGATACTAATTTTTGGGGAAAACACATCATTTCCCAAACTTTGCACAAGTTAATGGAGATGCAGAGAAAATTAAAACCCTCAAATGTAATAATACAGATAAATCAAATCAGGCAAACCAAAAAAGAACACATCAATTTTTAACATAAAAACCCCTTCCAATATGAATGAGAATAGCCATGGGACTCGGTCCAAATAAATACATCACTATTATAAATAATGAGATTACAATCTTCTCTAGTCAATGCTAGAGACTACCAAGCATCAAGAAAACAACCCTTCTTGCATAACAAAAGAACTCACCAAAATAGGTGGTTTCACAAGAATATCTCTCACAAACTATCCAATAGGCTCTGATACCTTAATGACATTAATTTAGGCTTTTGAGGAAACTTCACTCTCTAGTATAGAGCCATTGGGGAAGAATTCTGCTGTTATAATCCAAACACAATGAGTCTACAAAATAAGGGTATATAAGAAGAGATTCTTTTCTCTACAACAAGGAAGAAAGCTTTAGAGATTACATGTAAAGGGGAGACTTAACACTCATAGTTATCAGTTGGGCAATGAGGTTGGTGAGGGTTCCTGTTAGATTCTCATATCCTCCCTTAGCTGTAAATGAACTGATTTGAATTGTTTCCAAATAGAGAGAATAAATAGACAGACAAGAACATCAGGCTCATCAGCTAAGAGCTCAAAAAATAAGCCCCAGTAGAAGCATCAATCAATAGAGAGAATAAAAGCACCAGATTATAATACTGTCTCCGCAATAGGCTCCCAGATTAACGGCAATTTGAGGGACCAGCAACTGCAGCTGAATTAACATTCGAGCAAATGTAGTTGCAGCGACTGGGATCAACAATTCTATATGTACCACTGTTGGTGAAAATATAGACATCCTTATTGTTATCCTCCCCAACTGAGTAAATGTAACCCAAATCAGGGATAGGACTTCCTGGAATGATACTACATTGGATTGGGGAGTCATAAGCACAACCGAAAGGAATCAGGTTGCTAGTGAAGTTTCCACTGTTCTCTGGGTTTTCAGTTCCAGCCCATATAGCTTCCCCATAAAAATCTGCATATATGTACCTGAAACTCAATTTATAACTAAAATGAATACACAGAATCTATTTGTGTTCTTAATGAACCAAGTAGGATAGATAGAAAACACCCAAACTCACCTTCCATACATGCATGGATCGGTCCATGACCGATAGTAATAGCCACCTATGATCGCCGCCCCTCCTGAATCCCCTCCTGGAGCCCCTCTTGAATTTAGGTTCTGATTTACAGAAGAGTGGTAATATCCCATTACAGGGAAGATGGGATTTATTGAGTAGGCAGATGTATTTCCACCAGGAGATTGAGAAGGATTGAAAGGGACAGGACCTTCATAAACACGCCATCCATAGTTTCCACCCTTTGTGATAAGATCCACCTCTTCATAGGTATCCTGTAAGATTTCAATGATTTTGTAAACATGAATATTGTAGACTTAACAACTAAGAAATTAGAATTCTGATGAACTAAATATGAAACTGAGCTGAAAAAATGATTAAATCATGTCAAGACAAGTAGAAGAAATCAAATCTGTGAACCTCGCCATCATCTGCACAGAGAAAATAGGAAGGCCTCTTTGGATCAAAAGCACAACGCCAAGGATTTCTTAGTCCCAAAGCCCAAATTTCAGGTAGTAATTCATAGTCTTCATAAACTGCATTGTCTTTGGGGATAGAATAATTTCCCCATAGACCAAGTTCATTTATTTGTGTTGCACCTGAAAATACAAGAGTGAGCATGTGAAAAGAATGACCTAGAAATTAAATTCAGTGAAACAGAATGAAATAAAGAAGCAAAAGACTGTTCTAAAAACAGGAAACAAAAGCAAGCTCCCAAGGCTATTCTACCATGATATACTACTACTCACTTGGAATCTCATCCACATTGAACCTCATAATCTTTCCAAGCAAAGATTTCTTGTTTTGGGCAAAATTGTAAGGATCACCATAACCACCACCATCTCCCATCATTAAGTACAAATATCCATCCGAAGGTCCAAAGAGAATCTGACCCCCATGATTATTTTCAAAAGGAAGACCCATAGAAAATATCCTTCTAACTTCTAGTGGGTTACCCACTGTTGCCTGAAAAAACCATTATTAATAAGAATCAATTAGTAGGAGTAACTATAAGTATAACAGATGCATAAAAAAAAAAAAAAGTTAGGAAGCATACCAATGAAGGTGCCGATGCGGTGCCATTCGCAGTGAATTCTGAGATAACAGAATAGTAATTGCATGGAGGAAACCCATAAGTAGAAGTAAAGTTTGAAGGATTACAGTTGACATCTGAATTACATGAACACTTCCCAGAACATCCACCCCATTTAGTCTTATTACAGTTGAACGAAACAAAGAATCGACCATTTTGGACAAAGTTGGGATGAAATGCAATACCCATTAACCCTAACAGGTAATCAGAATAAACTTTGTCTGATAAATCAAGAAACAGAGTAGGTACTAATGTTTCCCCAGATCCCATTTTAGGAACAGTAGCCAACCATATTCTACCTATTTGATCAGTTAAGAAAACGCGGTTAGATCCATCAGGATGACCAACCATATGAGTGTAAGTTACATTACTAACTTTCTCAAGGCATAAACCACTGGGAGGAATCACAGTAGAATTATTGTTTAGTGAAACAGGATCACCAGCAAAACATACTGAATCATAACCAGAAGCTCCACCATGTACTTCGCAGAAATCACTTTTTGAATTCCATTGATCGGTTAGTTTAGAAAAAGTGGAACTAGAGGGTTCTCCATAACTATCTTCAAGTGAAGGAGTGACAGGAGAATAATTCATGGACACATTAAAGCATGTATCCCAGACCTTTCCACAAAAGTTATTTGCTGCACTGCTAGATTGAGTTGAACATGCTGAAATGGTGGAGTTGCATAAAACAGG
This sequence comes from Telopea speciosissima, assembly GCF_018873765.1. NCBI lineage: Eukaryota > Viridiplantae > Streptophyta > Magnoliopsida > Proteales > Proteaceae > Telopea > Telopea speciosissima. Next base: position 15,027,731 of record NC_057925.1, on the reverse strand, counting down.
AACTCGCCGAGTTGGCTTAGAACCAGTTTCAAATAGCTGGGCTGCGAATTGATCACAATTCTGCAAATCATAAACATCTGAATTATTAGGAATATGACAGTCAAATGACCAACTAAAAAATGTAACCAAGAAGCTATTGGATACATAACAGCATGTCCATTATGTATTTCAAAGAACAAAGTATAGGATTAATCATGGGCATGTTATGGAAGGCTTACCGCGCAGAGAATTGATTTCATAATAGAAGCACAGGCAGGATCTGAGATGTTCATTGACTGAAACTGTCTCTGCAACTGAAAATCTTTGAAAGAACTACAACAGACTTTCCCATTATAAGGGCAGAAGGTAAGAGGCTGCTTTGGAGTAAGAGGTGCAGCTGTTACAATTTGAGAAACTCAGAATTCAGATTCAGAATTGCAAACAAGCCTTAGACAAGGGGTGTATAAGGAAAAACAAATAAAGTTAAAGAAGACAAAGCAAAGGAAAAGAGACCCACTTGAGTCAGTGCATAAGGGAAGTGAAGAAGAAAGCCCAAGAAGCAGCATCAGCCATAGCCCAAAGAGACAGAGAATGTTAAGTTCAGTACACAATCCCATCTTTCTCTGATTTTGAATCTACAGAGGAAACAAACAGCAACAAAAAATGAGTCCCTCTTGTGTCTTCTTCTCCAAGAGGGACTAAAGAAACTCAGACAACCCATCATTGCCTGTCTTCAAATATATACCCGATTGACTGAGAAATGAAGAATAAGAGTAGTGGGAGGCCAAATGCTTCCTGGGTTCTGAAAGTCTTCCCTTGTTTGCAGATAAGACTTCCCTCTCAGATATTGAAGAACCATATTTTGTAATCAGCAATCATTGGGGGACCAGTGAGTCGACCACTGCAAAGAAGTTCAGTGTTTGGAGGGCTCGTCTACATGGAAGGGAAGTGAAATTAAATCAAAACTAAACAAGAAACTTTTGGAATCATTACCTACATGATGGTCACTAATTCCAAATCTTTCTAAATTTTGTTATTGTATATTAGTTTACTTTGCAACCAAATCTCTTGGATTTGAAAATTTAAGTAAAAATTCTATCTCAAAGTATAATTACTAGGAATTTTAAATAGGTGACACAATCGTGACACAATCATTCAAGGAAGTGATTTAAAAAAAAATTCTTCTATTTTAGACAAATTTCACTTTTTCACCTACCCTTTTACTTGCAGCTGTATAGAGCCGGGGGCTGCAACAGAGTCGGGTTGGGCCAGGCTCTTTAAGACCCTAGCCCAACCTTGAGTCCCTTAGCTGGGCCCAGGCTCAGCCCAATCCGACTGTGAGGGAAGGGAGAGATGCATGGACTGGACTAAGTTGGGTTGGGTCGAGGAGAAAACTATCAATTTTACATAAAATAACACCGCAATGATTTATATTCAATTATTATCTTCATATGTAATATATTATACAACAAAATATGTGTGACATTTAAAGTTTATAATATATAAATATATATATTATAGTACAACTTAAAACAGGGTCGGGCTGGGCCGGGTGGGCTCAGCCCTATGCCTCAACCTTGGCCTGACCCAACCCTGACTCAGGGCCAGAAATTTTCAGCCCTGACCTGCCCTTAGGGTCAGGTATCTCAATCTAGGCCCTATTCGGCCCGATGGGGGTTTGGGGCCACATGGCCAAACTTGTACCTCTAATAGAGCCTAGATGATACAAAACAAGAAGGCTCGTTATGGTTGTAAGGAAGGGGATCGGGCTCCTCTATGACGTGGGAGTGCGTTGGAAGATGTCCGGCGCACCCCTAGAGGTCGACACGTAGCTAAGGTGCCATTCGAATGATAAGGATGGATGCATACATCTGAGCATGGTGCACATGCGATGGAGAGAAAGATTTCCAGCTCAAGTGTGTGCATCCATCCTTGCCATTTGAATGGCACTTCAGCCACATGTCGACCTCTGGGAATACGTTGGACATCATCCAACTTGGGGGTGTGTTGGAGAGGAGCCCGATCGAAGGGAAGGAAAGGACAAAGAAATCAGTTTTTTCTATTAAAAAAAAATTGAAACTTGTGTTATCATGATTATGTAGTAACTTTTAACTCTTACTAGATACCGTAACTAAACTTTTTAAATGAATCAATTATTTTCCTTCTTAAATCCAAGAAATATGATCGCAAAATGAAGTAAGATTTAGTAACCACATTTGGAATGTTTAGTAGTTAGTTACACAATATTGCTGGGTAATGATTACAAAAATTTTCATTTTAATTTTGATTTAATGTCACTTCCCTTTCCTGTGTACCCCTAGCAACCAATAGAGCCGAATAGTTGAAGACAAGACAAGTTGAATCTGTTGGATTCTTAGGTTGTATAGATTTCCATTGGAAAGAAGAACTCCTAAGAAGAAAAGACTTCTACACTAGATAAAGAGAAAGAATCTTGATATTTATTTAAAAACTCAAACAAGGAATAAATCCTGTTGACCGGTGAGAGTTCCTAGTACAACATGTTCTCCAAAAAAATAAGGGAATGGTGGGAAAAGAATAAAAAAATTGATTAAGGACCACACATGTATTTGCAGTTATGGGTTTTTTTTTTTTTTTTCTTTCCTTTTTGGAATGTTTTGGAATTTTTTCTATTCTAATTAGTCTCTAGACGTGCAAATATCTGCCAGAAAGTTCTCTATTTGCATGTCATGTTTGAACATAAAATGGAATTGGCCAAATGGCAAAATAAGGCTTTGAAAATCCAATGAAAAATGAAAGTTCTCTAAAAATAATTAATTAACTAAAAAATACAGTGAATCCACCACTACATGGGGAGGGTATATGGATGAATTTAAGTCTGGCATTTGACATGTGGCCAATCTGGACCATTTTCTAGCTGTACATGAATTGTTTTGATTTTTCTACCATTTCTTTCTTATAAGCTAACGAAATTAAGCTCCTACAATAGCAATTGTTTTGATTTTTCAATTGATATATTTTTTTTATTTATTTTTATTGTCTGCTTAGAATTTAAGTCAAACGAAGGAAGCAAAATTAATATAAAAATAACACAGGAAATTCTCATAGTTGGAAAACTGGGTTTTGATTGGGACGAGTCACCCGAGTCGAGTCAAAATTTTGGAAAACCTTGTCAAGAGTCGTGTAGACTAGGCCAAGGTAAAAAATGGCAAGACTAGGTCATAAATCGTCTGAGTATGACTCGGTATTTTTATCCAAGTCATGAAACTCGACAAGTTTAGTCATTTTTTAAAAAACCATAAGCACGTTCACTTAGAATTTGAGTTGAGTAAAATGGTAAATCTATATTCTAAAACAGTAAGAAACTCTCAACTCTTCGACTCCCTTCTCTTGTTCAATGGTATAAACTCAAAATGCATTGATATGTGATTCATTATTTTATCTGATTTTTTTTCATATTTTTTTCTGTATTTTTTTACTTTTTAATAATTTATACATATTTATTGTATTAAAAATTTTAAAAACCATGACTTGCCTTGACTTGGTTTGACAAGGCCGAGTCACCAGGTTTTTCTAGAAGACGAGTCGAGTCAACTATGGAAATTCTCAGTAAATCATTATTGCGTAATAGGGTGTCAATGGGTCGGGCTGGGCTGGGCTTGGCCTTAACCCTAACCCAACCTGGCAGCCTTAATCTAAACCCTAGCCCAGCCTGACCCTGCTAGGGTCAAGCATACCCTCAACCCAGCCCGACCTTGGCAGGGTTTTCCCAAGCCTGGCCTAGCCCTGATTGGCCCTGAATAGTGAACAGCTCATAACAACTCGGTGAGCCCACTTAACAAATAACAAAGCCCCTGTCCACTGAACGAAGCCTATTGCTTTTTTTTTGTTTTTTGGTAGAAGCATGTTTTTCCTATTCGAATCCAAGTAATTTGGTTGTAAAGATAAAGTAAAATTTAACTATTATAATTTATATGTAGTAAATTTTTGAGTTGTCTTACCATCATTGGAAATGATTAATTATGATCCGTTTTTATTTCTTTTATGATGTCACTTCCCTTGTTTTTTATTTTTTGGTAGAAACTTCCCTTGTTTTTTATGAGACTTTGCTTTTTTGTTTTACAATGAAAAAAAGACGGTAAAAACATGAGATTAAAATTATTTTTATCAAAGGTTATGTTTGGCATTCCTTTATTAGCCTGTCTTCATCCAAACCGGAAATGTTTTCAGCTTTGCCGATATCTATTTCTCTAAACCCACTCCCACCCTTGACCCCACCTCCACCTTCAACTCTAGCTACCCTCCCCCGCATGAGTTGGGCTCACGTTCACATACGAGAATGGCTTTCAACCGTTCAGATGGAATCCACCCCATGTGGGTCCCATAGAGTGGATTCCATCTGAACAGCTGTGAGCTGTTCTTGTGGGAGTTCGGTTCCTCTGCACGTACCAATAGGTGAACGTACATCTAAGAGCAAATCACCTGTCCTATTTTTGCCATTTACAAGGGGAGGAGGGGTTTTTATGAAAACAAAATTAAAATGTGATTGGCTCTGAGATGTACGTTCACCTGTTGGTACGGGCAAATGATTTATTCTCTCTCATGGACACCCCCCTCCGCCAGAGGCAGGCTTAGGTTCATGTGCGAGAACATTCTTGTACGCCCCTGAGCCTAACTCCCTCCGCTCCACATACCCTACACAAAAGTCACTAGTTGATCTCCAATGTTCCATGTGCCCCCATTTCCTCCATACCCACCGCCATGACCAGACACACTTGCACTTTCACCACCACCATCACCATAAACGCCACCACCTACTATGCCCCAATGCAACCCTCGACACTAGCACTAGCTCTAAATCCTTACTCGTGACTAGAACCATGTTCATTCACACCTCTGCCACCACCACTGTCCTTTGTTCTTCCTCCCCAACCCTACCCTGCAACCCCACCCCACCGCCACCCTGACCCTGCCTCGCAACTCTCCCTCACCCTATCTTATAACTTTGTGTCATTCAGATGGGAGTGGGGCAGGGTTGTTGGGCAAGGTTGGGGTGGGGTAGGAAGAATAGGAGAGGAGGGGTGGGGTGGGGCGGAGTTGTCGGTCAAGGTGGGGTGGGGCAGGGTTGCGAGGCAAGGTGGGGTTGGGGGAGGAAAAATAGAGATGGTGGAGTATAGTTGCACGGCATGGTGGGTGCGGGAGGAAGAACAGAGGGAGTGTGGGGGGGTTGTATAGCTAGGTGGGGTGGGGTTGTGGGGCAAGGAGAGGGTGGGGGAGGAAGAACAGAGGGGTTGGTGGAGGTTGTGTGGCACGGTGGGATGGGGGAGGAAGAACAAAGGGAGTGGGGGCGGGGTTGCAAGTCAAGGTGGGGTGGGGGAGGAAGAACAAAGAGGGTGAGCGGGATTGTGAAGCAAGGTGGGGGTGGGGGAGGAAGAATAGAGATAGTGGGGTCGGGTTGCACGGCATGGTGGGGTGTGGGAGGAACAACAGAGAGGGTAGGATGGAGGTTATGGAGAGGGGGTAAGGCGGGTTGTGGGGCGTGGTGGAGAAAAGGGAGGAAGAACAAAGGGTAATGGTGGTGCTAGTGGTGGTGGCGGAGGTGTAGATCGAGGAGGTTCTAATCATGGGGAAGAATTTGGAGCTGGTGCTAGTGTTGAGGGTGGCATTGGAGGCGTAGGAGTTAGTGGAGTTTATGGTGACGGCAGTGGAGAAGATGCAAGTGAAGTGTTCGGTCATGATGTTAGGTACGATGGTGGTGAGGGTAAAGGGTTCGGTCATGTTGAGGGATATAGAGGAGAGGGGGGCATAAGGAGCATTAGAGATTTGCGGTTTTTGTGTATAGCATATGTAGCGGAGGTGGGGGCAAAGGGTGGAAGGAGGTAGAGGTGGGGGTGGGGGTGGGGGTGGGGGTGGGGTTAGGGGTGGGAATGGGTGTGGGGTTGAGAGAAATGGATAGTGCAAAGTTGAAAATATTTCCAGTAAAACAAAACCGGTTAATAAAGGAACCCGGCCGAAACATATTATTTGAAACATGAGGTATCTCAAACATAGTTTATTTAAACATTTGGTCACTCATTGTAATTTAACTTTTTTATTGGGGGAGCACAAGAGCCACACATGTGTGACAGCCAATGAAAACACGCACATTGGTATCACGGGGGCCGGGACGATTATTTCATCCCCCTGACAGAGAATATTTTCCCATATCTTATAGCCAATGCATTTGTGGGGTGTTCTTGTAGACTATTTTCATAATGTACTAATACCTAATCTTATTAAAATGAATATATGATATTTCAATAAGAAGATACAGATTGTTGCTATAATCCACTAAGTGTATAAATTATTGTTTCTTATGTTTCTCCTTGTCTTTTATGTTCATTAGAGACTATTTATTATATGGGGCAAGAGATCACGCTATTTGAAAGGAGTGGCATATATATAAAATTAAGTAGTGGTACATACAGATTAGTTTTCTATTTTCCTTTCTTTCTTTCTCTTCTTTTTTTTTTTTTTTTTTTTTTTTTTTGGTGAGACAGGGGGGGTATCCGATTTTAGGCCAGCTAAATCCCCCCTGGGTTCGTACATGACCCCCGCACCACACACGAACCGGGAGCTTCTGGGCCCTAGTGAGCCTCAGGCGGGTTCTATTTTCCTTATTATATACATGGAAAAAAGAACTCTGTCCAAAAGTGAGTGTGACGTACACGGCTACACCAACATTTCCATGAATCTATCTTTTTCCTTCCCATATGAAACTACTTCCTTATATATATAAAAAGAGTGGTATTCATGTCCATTTTGGATGATATATTTCACAAATATTACGTATTAGTTTTCTAGCTACTTTATTTTATAATTGAAAAAGTAAAATATAGTATCCTTTATTCCTTCGTGTATTTTCAACGGTCAATTTGCTATTATTTTGATTTTTTGTTATTTTTTAACTTTTTTTTTTGACTTTGTCTTATTTTTTAGTTTTTATTTTGACTTTTTATTATTTCTTTTATCCTTCTCCGTTTGTCAAACTCAAATGTGAGTGGAATATTGCCTTTTAGTTTTCTAGCTACTTTACTTTATAATTGAAAAAATAAAATATAGTATCCTTTATTCCTTTGTGTATTTTCAACGGTCAATTTACCTTTATTTTGACTTTTTGTTATTTCTTAGCTTTTATTTTGACTTTGTTTTATTTCTTAGTTTTTATTTTGACTTTTTATTAGCCTTTCTTTTATCTTTCACCATTTGTCAAACTCAAATGTGAGTGGAATTTTATGCATACGTGGAGGTTGGTGGTACCCACTTTTGCATAAGTGGGCCTATTGTGTCCAAGCAAGTGCGCTTCCACCTCAATCACATCTCCAATTGTTTTTTTCAGTACGAAGAAAATTTATTCAAAAGGAGCGCATTTGGTAACAATAGCATCATCATGACATGATCGATGAAGCCAAGGAGTGAAAAGATAAGATTCCAAGGAAGATCCTGGCTCAAAAGAAAATATATATGTCAGTTCTATGTCAACTGAAGTGTTGTTGACAAGACTTACAACACTCACTGTACGTGTGCACTTGCTTCCGGTGACAACTACCACTCAATGGGAGGGTATAGGACCAAGCCGGGGTCCAAGTTTGGCCCTATTGGTTAGAACAAAGTCTGGGCTGAAATACCTTAACCCTAAGTCAAGATTGGGATGGGCTAAGGTTGAGGCCTTGGGCTAAGCTTAGCTTGGTCCAACTAGATCCTGTTTTAAATTAATACTATAAAATATATATTAATATAATATATATTATAAACTTTAAACTTCACACACATTTTTTTATATAATATATTATAGGAAAAAAGATCTCTGTCCGGGAGTGTGGCCTATGCCAGCACTCCCATGAGTCTATCTCATTCCTCTTCATATGAAAAGACACCTCTGCCCCCTTATTTTAAGGAGGAGAGAGATAGACACATGGGAGTGCTGGCGTAGGCCACACTCCCAGACAGAAAACTGCTTCCCTATATTATATATGAAGATAATAAGTGACATAATATATTTTATTATAATGTTATTTTATGTAAAATTGATAATTTTCTCCCCGGTCCAGCCCAACCCAACCCAACCCATGCATCTATCCCTTTCCCTCCCCATAATTAGGGCCAAATAGGGTCAGGTCGAGGGTCAGAGTTGGATTTTTCAGGTCTTGAGTCAGGGTCGGACTGGGCAAGACCTAGGCCTAGTTATTGGGACTAAGGGTTGGGCTGGGGTTTTAAAATGCCCAGCCCAACCTGTCCTTGATGCAGCACTAGTACCAAGACATAGGGGTTGACCAGCAAAGTCAGTTTTTTAAGTAAAAGAAATATGTATTTCAAATTCTTTTTCATGGCAGTTCAAAGGCACGATATATATAACTTAGAAATATTCATTTGGAATAGAATTTGTTATCAAACAGTCCCTTAAGGCTCTCCTCGGTATCATTTTTGTTTATTTAACAAAAATCATTTTTGATCAAAGCATAAAAATCGTTTGGTAATCTATGGATATTATAGATTGTCTAAAAAATAGATTTTGTATACTTATATGCATAATGATTTTTATAACTTTAAAACTTGTATGAAAAAAAAGATGTCGGGAGTCCCATCCAGAAGAGCCTATTTCATTCTCTAGCCCCTCAAAGCAGGCAAGGCAATCTGTTTCGGATGCGATGCCGAGAGTCACAGCCAGAAGAATAGCCATTTCATTCTCGAATCTTCAGCTGCCCTTGGTAATCATCAATCAATTAACCAAAATAAATACAGTCAATTAATTAAAGCAACGTTCTAAGTCTTTATTAGCCACAAAAAAGCAACAACAATGGAGAGAGAGGAGGATTTTGGCCTTTGGGAAGTAAACAGTTTATAAAAGCATTTTACAATTTTGACTTCAAAATTGATCTGTTGTAAATTTTTTTCAGGGAAAAACCATAAACGACTTTGAATCCATTTTTTTGTTTTTGTGTTCTTTAATCTTTTTTAAATAGAAATAGGCTCCATAAACGATACTAAACACAACCAATAATGTTTTTTTAGACAAAAATAAAAAATACAAATGATACCAAAGAGGGTGTCGTGCTTTCAAGTCTCAAAAATTTGAGACGGGGATGAAATTTTTTTTGAGAAAAGTAGGACTAGTTTTTATAAATAGTCGTGTATGAAACATGGTCAACATTTCAATCATCGATTTGACATACGACAAACAAGTATTCTTATCCAACGACTGAAATGTTGATCTTATTCATACATAAGATCCGAGGTTTACTGTCCTCTGAGCCGTCATCTCACCTATCCACCGGAAGTGAAGTTTCCATAGACAATGGGGTTAGAGAAATCCGAGGCGATCAAAAAAAGCTAGAGAATGTTAAGCAACATTGATCAAGCAGAACAAAGGCAAAGCCCAAGGAATGGCCCTATGCGCGGAGAATCTCCTCGACGACCAGAGAAATGAGTTGACAGAGCGCCGAGGGAAACCGGTAGAAGACCTCGTTCCGTTCCCACTCAGTGAAGAAGACCCGACCAAGACGGTCCAGCTAGGATCATGGAAGAAGAACTCGACCAAAACCTGTCGAAATCACCGAGTTAACTCGGTTTCGCAGGTTTCTGAGACAAGTTAAAGGGTGATTTTAAAAAATCCAGAGTTTCGATTGAAATTCGATGGTTTTGACTGGTTTCAACCGAGATGTTGGTTATTTCATAAATTTTGACACTTGTGCCCATCGAAACATGGGGAAACTTGGCTCAAAACCAGTACAGATACTTAAATATGCTAGTTAGCAGGCCAGAAACTAGGACAGACACTTATTTATGTCTAATACCATTGAAGTAAATGTTTTTGTATTTGTATTTCATTTACTTAAGTTATTATTCATAAATAAGCAAATACCCCCTATTTGAATCCAATAAAAATAGTTAGAAAATCAAATTCCAAAAGGAAAAAAAGTCAATTCCCTAGTTCAAGAACAAAAACTGGATTTTCGACGGTAGGTGCAATTTTTAACTTTCTAATGCTGGGGTTTTTCTCAAAACTAAAAATTCCTTAAATCTTAATATAGTAAAACATTGTTAAAAACCAAAAGTGCGGTAAAATATTCAATTGTTTTGATGTCCAAAAAAATATTTTTATTCAGAGCGATTTTGACAGCATTCACGCACACCAAATTAAGTTTGACTGGTACATAACTCCTTCAATATAAATCATATTTAAGCAATCTTGGACTTGTTGGAAAGCCATCAAAACAAAGCTTTCTAACAAATCCAAGATTGCTTAAATCTCATTTATATTGAAGGAGTTATGTTCTAATGAAACCTTAGTCAATACCATGTCCAAGAACAATATACAGTATTAAACTTGGATCAAAACCACAAGTAATATTTTTAGTGTTCTCTATGTGAAACTAATGCATGGATTGAGTTTAAAATATCAAAAATAGACAACACAATATGAATCAGGGCAAAAAAACAACTTCTGGACCTCGAAACCAAGGTTCAAGTTAGCCTGGAGAAAGTCTCAGGTTTCGACCGAGATATGGTCGAAACCGGGACAAACTTGTTTTCTGGCTGGTCGAAACCTAGTCGATACCCGAGTTTTAGAATCTTGGCTGTGACCACTATTAGATGAAGAACAGAGGAACAGACTTGGGGAATTCCTGAAGGAGAAAGCCGACGTGTTTGCATGGTTGGCCTCGGACATGCCAGGAATCCCGAGGCACATTGTCGAGCATCGATTACATATAGACCCGACACTCAAGCTTGAATCATGGGTGCATCATCATCCCATGGATGTTCCAGATGCCATGCCTCATCCATCTCCTCCTTTTGATTAAATCTTTAAAGTTGGTGATTTGCATCTCCATAAGCTTTGAATGCCACATGTCGATCAACATCAACATGCCCTGGGAGACCTAACTTAGTAACTCTTCTAAAATTACGATGGAAACCTTGAAAAAATCTATACATTTTTCTTTCCAAGAGAAACCAACCCACCATTTGGGCTGCCCATGGGGTGGAGTATATGTGTTCATAAAAAAGAAAGGGGAGAGAGAGAAAGAGAGAGAAGCATCATATGCATAAAAGTGTCACATGCATCTATCCATAACCCATAAAGAAAACAAACACATCACATGCATAAATGTGTCATCTAATTTATTAGAAAGCCAATCTCATAATCACATATCAAATGGAACATTATGCATGGGCATTATCTATTAAAAATTCAAGTCATATGGATTCCACAAATATAAACATCACATCACATGTGATAATAGGTACCCAAGCCCATTAAATTAAAAACAATTTTTAATTCAAAGTGGGCGGAGAGATAATCTCTTCACCCATCTTCTTCCTCAAAACCCTAAATTAAATTAGAAAACCCTTTTCGAATTCAATTGATTAATTTTTTTGTTTTTTTTTGTTTTCGAGGAAGGAAGAACTGTTGCCAAAACAAGGTAGCAAGAACACATCACACGGGCAGCAAGAACACATCACGCGGGCACCGTGGCCTACAAGGGCAGATTGCACATAGCTCATAAGGTCGCACGCCTGCAGCTGGTCGTGCGCCTGTTGTAGGCTGTAGGCCAGCCACAGCCGCATGCAGCTGTAGGTTGTGGACTGCAGCACGCACGCAGGCCGTGGACTATAGCATGCACGTAGGCCTAGCCATGGACTGCAGCATGTGCGTAGGCCGTGGGCTGCAGCATGTGCGCAGGCTGTGCAAGTAGCTTGCAAACATGCGGCCTACCGCTGGCTGCATGGGCGCAGGGACCCAAGGTGCATGGTGCGTAGGGGTGGGGCGCGCAAGTACGGGACACAGCATGCTCAACCTCTGTATGCCTTGGCCGATTTCTTCCTGGTTAAGGTACACTAATTTTATGGGAAAAATTTTGGGTTCTAAACCCATGGTTGAAATCTCAACCATTCTCCATAGAAAATTGCTACAATAATCCAATTACAAAAACATGGGAAGAATCCCATAAAAATTAAACAACTACCAATCCATGGGAAAGAATCCATAAAAGAAATCTTGATCTCTCCCCAAAAGAAATCAAGAAACAACAACCATATTAAAAAGATTGAATCTTGAATTCAAGAATCGACATCCCATGCATAATTATAACATATTGTAACAAATTATGTGACATCCATGGGTGGAAAAGGTGTCTTTGATACCACATTGTTGGTCAGCCATGGAATCATCTCCATCATGGTTGACCATGGGAAACCAGTAAGAAGAATTATGGGGTTTAGTACAAAATTTTTTGCCTAAACCTTCACTTTTTCTTGTCCCATAAAAATTAGAGTTTCACAAGAAAAGAGGAAATCATCTCTTTTCCATCTCATGGAAAAAAGGAACCATCCCATACTTGAATGCACAGCGGAAAAAGATCGATTTGGATTTTCTTTCGCATCCCATGATTTTCAAATAATTAAAATTTTATTGCATAATATTAAACATCAAGCTATATTAACCTATAGAGCCTCAAGTGTTGCTCCTCCTCTAGATAGTGGTTTTTTCTCTAACGAGCACTTCAAGAAAACCCTAACTTGAATCTCCTTGATGCAATAGAAGATCCACAAGCCAAATTAGAGAACAAGATCCAATCTAGTCAAAACTAGGGTTTTCAAAACCCTAACCAGCTTCACCACTCAAGAGAGCAAGAGAGCAAGAGAGGAGAGAAAGGAGTAAGAATTCGGGTTCAATAAGGGAGAGGGAAAATTCGGCCAAGCTATTCTGGCCGTCACCCCCTTTGTGTGTTTAAGTAGATGAGCCCCTCATCTATTCCCAGTGAGAGTTTGACACACTCTTTTGTTTGACTTAAACCCTATTGGGCTTCCTTGATGGACTTCTAATTAGTGAAAAAATAGAATCTAAAAGGGAAATAAAATAATTAAAATTTTTAATCTTTAATGGGCCTTTAATTATTTGCATCAAACCCATTTAAGATTAAATTAATTAATTATTAATTAACAAAACCCAAAAATACCCTTGCATAATTATAAACCATTATGCACCAACCCTCTACTAATCAACATCATTGTTATAGAATCTAGGACATGTACACAAGTACTGTCAAACCCCATTCCATAGTACATGTCCATATCAGAGCGTCTGTGTACGTGATCGGAATCCGCAAAATACGATTAAATTATTTAATAAAAAACATAAATATAATATATCATTTTATGTGAAAATATGTTTTACAAAATCATTTTCGAAACGGTACAAGATCCTGATTTTGATCCAACCATCCATAGACTAACTCCCCTTGATGTTCCTCAATCGAGTAGTAGAGACCATGTTGAGTGACTCACATGTGTATGTACTCGTATTCGTACCCTAACATCAACATGTCTAGGTATACCCAATGCGACGACCATATGATAAGGGTGCCCAACCCAAATCCTAGTCGTGACTACCAATTTAAAATATAACTTAAAGACGTATATTGCTCAAAAGTTTATATCGCATGTGATCATATTAAACCAAACTATATATAAGGTTCAATAAATAATAAATCGGGTTGACCAAAACGAATTGGGTTTGATGGACATACATATCCAACAGATTATTAGTTGCCCCAAAACTTATTAAAATATTATTCACTTCTCCTTCCTTCTTCAGTGCATCCGTTGCAAGATCAGAAGGTCGACTAAATGGATCGGTGGATGCATCGAGACGTTCTGTAAGTGATGCCTGATGATTAACTATGTCTAGGTTTTTATAGTAAGTAGTCCAGAGACTTCTATTTCCTTGACATTCTGAATCTCCATCGACGCCATTGATGAAACTAGAGCTTGTCGAAGCAGCAGGAACAGAGCCATCGACGGGGACGAAGGCAGGGAAAGAGGAGGCGCCGCCGATGCGGATGTCACTGATGGGACTGTTGGAGGAGACAGACAGGGAAGCCCAACTCATTTTTCCCATTTTTTTTCAAACCCTAAACGATTTGGGGAAGATGAGCTGTAGGTTTTTTTCTTTTTTTTCTTGCAAGGGCATTGTTGTCACTTTACCCATTGATTTTAACGTTGTTAGTCCTACACTAACGGAATGGGGGCATGTGCTAACTTTTTAGAAAAGTAGGGGCCACACAAAATTTCCCAAAACTGGCAGATGTTTTTTTAATTACGTGATACCTCAGAGGAGGTACTTGAAATTTTCCCAAAAATATTTTGCTCTTTGTGATCAATTGACAATAGACCCTCTTCGCACTTGGAAGTCACCAAAGTACCCATGTAGGCATGTAGTACCCAAGTAGCGACTCTGGACTCAAGGGATTTTGCTTCTACACATGTTGCAGCAAAGTTCCTGCTACAAGACTAGCAACCAAGGAAATGGAATAATTTACTTCCCCTTTGGGTTCACAAATACCCTCCTAGGTTTTAGTATTTTCTAAAATACCCTTTTAGATCCCATTTCCTTGGCTGCTAGCCTTGTAGCAGGAACATTCCTGCTACAAATTTTCATCCTTTGAAGACCATCTCATTTCTGAATGTGGGACCCGCCATCATCTAACAAAGCTTGTTGCCAACAATGAGAATATACTCCAAACAGTGCCAATGGGTCAACAGGTCATTATCATTTGGATATATATACTAGCAGAAAAGAATATTCCTGTCAAGTTATTTTACGTTATAAGTAAGTAGAACGCGAGGGTTGTTTCACCCGGTGATAGTCACTTTCACAATTCAAAGAAGAAGAAAGAGTAGTAGCTAGGCCTTTACCAAAATTCCTAAGTGGAATGTGAGGGTTGTTTGTTTCACCCTTTGAAGACCATCACATTTCTAAATGTGGGACCCGCCATCATCTAACAAAGCTTGTTGCCAACGATGAGAACATACTCCAAATAAGGCCAATGGGTCAACAGGTCATTATTGTTTGGATATATAGTTACTGGCATAAAAGAATAATTTGATTTCGTTTTCTTTTCAAAGTAATTGAATTTTCCATATGCTTGAAGATATTGTTACACATATATACGTTATAAGAAAGTAGAACCTGAGGGGTTGTTTCACCCGTTGATAGTCACTTTCGCAATTCAAAAGAAGAAGAAAGAGTAAACATGCATTGGAGACAAAACCTCTTGGCCACTGAGTCCTCGGAGGTCTCTCCCTGTGTTGAAATGCTATATTTAGGCATGCAAAACGGGTTAGTTGGAAGGGGGGGGGGGGGGAGAGAGAGAGAGAGAGAGAGAATAAGGGTAAACTTGTTCATTAATTCGAAGAGTGTATGGGAATGTGGGTTATGGGTTAGAGCACTATAAATACATATGCGTTTCCCAGCAAAGTTGTTCATTAATTCGAAGCAATTCAAGCAACAACAATGGCTTCATCCTCTCTTCTGATAACCATTCTCTTTTCCTTCCTTGCAATTAATGTTGGCATGCAAATGATGATGATGATGACTTTCATAACTGCTGTTGAGACTGAGACACAACTCACTCCAGACTACTATGAGGAATCCTGTCCTCATGGTGTGGACCTAATTCGTTCCATTCTGAAGGAAGTTGTAACTGAAGAACCTAGGATGGGTGCTTCTATTAGAAAAGGAAAGCCAATGGGGGAATATTGGATATTCCACCTAAGATTGGATTCTTCTAGCAATGTAAATCTTTCTTCATTGAGGAAGATTGCATGGGTAGATAATTGAGCCATATTTGGAAACTCAATATATCATAACCATGTGAGCTAGTTTTTGGGATTTTGTGAGATGCTAATATATAATTAGTGGGATTGCAAAATCACACAAGAAGGGACACCAAAAACCCAAAAACGTTGAGCTCTCCCTCCTCTCCAAAAACCGTTCTCCCCTCTCTCTCTTCTTTGGTGTTTGATCCTAGAAGAAGATCACTTGGTGGTGTGATCCTTGGTGTTATGGAGGAGATACACAGCTTGACCGTGGGAAAGCAAAGCTTGCGTGGTGCGTGGAACGATCGAGAAAGGGCTATCATTGATTGGAGGTCTTACACTTGTGAGGCTTAGGTAATAATCGATCCCTGCTTTGTTTTGTTATGGAATAACTTCTCCCATCGATATTGTGATCTTGTTTACGCTTCCGTTGCGATCGCACTTGTGATGCCTACAGTGGTATCAAAGCCTCTTTATCGATGGGGTTGTTTTCAATTTATTTTTTTTCATTATTATGTGATGCTCATAAAAATTTTATTCAATTTTTGTTTATTAAAAAAAAATAAATTGGGATGAGATGCATGCGACCAAGGGGCCGCGGGCTGGCTGCCTGCGCGCGCCCCACTTGGCGCATGCACCCCAGCCCCATGCCATGCCATACCCCCCTTGTTTGTGCACACCTGGCTGCCTGCCGCGTGCGTGCATGGCTGGCTGCCGCGTGAGTGCGTGGGCAACCTTGCTGAGTGCGGTGCTGCCTTGTGCCTTTGTGCACTTGGTTTCGTGACTTTCCCTTTCTTTTGCTATATTTTGTGTAGCAGTTTTTTTTTAAAAAAAAAAATTTCTGTTTTACTTGTTGAAGGGAATTTCATTAGAGAAGATGGGTGGAGAGATTCCTCCCTTCACCCACCTTCCCCAATAGGCATAATGGCTTATTATAATTTTATGGTTATTAATTTTATTTTAAGCATGTATGTGATGGCTTTGTGGGGGTATGTTCATGACCATTATGGCATAAGTTGTCATGGTAATGGCTATGTGATGTACATGATCATAGTGACATTGGATTGTCATGGTAATGGTCATGTAATGCACATAACCATTATGAGATAAGTTGTCATGGTAATGGTTGCATGATGGATGCATTGGATGCACATGATCATAATGACTTGGATTATCATGGAATGATGTTTTTATGTGTTTTTGGGCAATTTTCACATAAAATATTGGAATATTAATTTTTGAGCATCATATATGTAATGATGACTATGGTTATGAGATTTAAAAATTGCATGCATTAGATGTATGTGTGTGCTAGGCATGGCATGGATGTGATTTTATATGTAATTTCTTTTTTATCCTCCAGGCAGTCCAATTTTGGTGGACTGGTTTCCTGTTATGTAATTTTAATTATTTGGAAAGAATTGTAATATTTTTGGAATTAGTTTAAATTTATTCATTGTAACCACTTGGAGACCATCGTGGATCATGGATCATGGATCGTGGATCATGGATCGTGAATCGTGGATCATGGATCGTGGATCGTGAATCGTGGATCAAGGATCTTGTTGGTTCGTTGGAGAGAAGATTGAAGGATGGACTTGCTCACTTGGAGTGTCCAAATTTATTACAGTTTTGGAATTTTTCTGTAATAGTTAGTTGCATATGCATTATCACACTAATTTTGCCTTGTGTGGGAGTAACATATGAGGCTATGATTACTCTCATCCATCTTTTAATCAAAGTGAGTTTGTCTTGGTTATGAACTTATGTTGATTAAAGATGCTATCCCATAACCATTGGTATTTATATGTTTATAGTTTTCCTTGGATGGATGTGCTATTGTGTTTATACATTGGATGTATGTTTGTGGTTGATATGTGTTCCCGTTTTCCCTCATTTTCAATACAAGTGTGATATAGGAAACCCTGGTTGGTGGGATTCTCATGGCCTCCCTTAGTTGGTGAGTGTAGAATTTTTATTGATCCACCCTTGTAGATGCCGATAGGATAATATTCAGGTGAATTGATGAAATTATCTGCACTCATCTCACATGTGATAGGTAAATAATGTGATTAGTGGTATATGTACTATGATAATAGGCATTAACCCACAAACACCATAGTTCCCTCCAAAATTAAGGGTAAACACTTGACTTGAGTGTATGCCAACCGATAGGAATGGGCATGACACTCAGGTGGCCAAATTACATTGGAAGTCTAAATGACGGACAGAATAGTCCACCCAACCAAAATACGAATGATGAACTCTGATAGGCTAAGTCAGGAGCATGAGGGTTGATCGTTTCCAATTCGTGCCCTACAAGCTAGAGGGAAGGTTAGGGTGTGATTGACCATTGATTGTACTTACCCCAGTTATTTCAATGGTTATAGATCATGCTAATTATTAATTTTTGTACATCATGTAGATTTTAAAAATGTCAACCCAAATGAACTATGCCGCCCTTATCAAAGATCATATTTTGACCGACCCAAACTATGTTGACTGGAGGAGGAACATCAAGTTACTCCTGTCTGCAGAAGGTCTAATGTCTGTCCTGGATGAAGAAGAGCCTGAATTCCCTAATGAGGAGAACCCTGATTCTAAGCTGGCCTATGAGTTGTTTCGACAGAAAAACTCTAAGGCAAAACACCTCGTGTTGAGTTCTCTGGAGAAGACCATCGCTGATTCGGTCAAGGATCTGTACTTGACCAAGAATATGATGGAGGAGTTGAAGGAGATGTATCGGAGAGAAGAAAGACATGTCCATCATCAACTGATGACACCCCTCCATAGCACGAAGAAGGCTCAAGGTACTCCGGTTATTGACCATGTCATGAAAATGCGAAACTTGTTTCAAGAACTGGAGAACCTTGGGACGTCCTTCAAGCTGAATTATAAGACGGATGTCATCTTCTACTCTTTGCCTCAAGAGATCTACGGATCCTTTATTGTTAATTATAACATGAATAAACTTTCTGTGGAATTCCCTGAGCTGGGCAACATGTTGCAAGAAGTGGAAGCTGCATCCAAGAAGCAGAAAGTGGAGGTCTTGACTACAGAGGACAAGTCTTCTTCCTTAAAGCCCAAGGGCAAGAAGAAGAAGAAGAAGGCTGACAAGGGCAAAAACCCTAAGGTTGGCAACAAGGAAATTCAGAAGAAAAAGAGCAAGGGGACTTATTTCTATTGTAAGAAGGACGGACATTGGAAGAAGGAATGTCGTGCTTTCCTGGCTGCTTAGAAAAAGAAGCAGGAGAAACAGGAAGAAGGTATTTCTGAAACCTTGGTCCTTTACGAGTCTAATTTGTCAGAGGAACCTACTAACACATGGTTGGTGGACTCAGGGTCTACCGCCCATATTTGCAACTTATTGCAGGGATTCAAGCTGACAAGAAGACTGAGTAAGGATGAAGTTCGTTTGCGAATGGGTACGGTTGCTGAGGCCATTGGAGATTTTACTTTAATTTTTTGATAATAGTACTTTAATTTTGAGAGATTGTTTTTATGTTCCTCATTTCAGGAGGAACATTGTTTCTGTTAGTAGGCTTGTTTTGGATGGTTACACTTTCTTTTTTGGTAATAAGTTAACTATTCGGCTTAATAATTCATTTATTGCTTCTGGCCTACTGGATAACGGATTATATCTCTTAAAACCGGTACTAGAAGTAAATGAGATTTCCAATAATTCTTTGAAAAAAAAATCAGCCTAAGATAATTCAACATATTATAGACACTGAATTTTGTCACCCCCCAGCGATGATGACAACAGGACACGGACAGACATCGGTATCTCTCTCAAGGACTCTTGTCCTTACATCTAAACCAAATCACCCTAACATCCCTAAAATGACTAATAAGACCTTTTTACCAAATGCACATAGCACCCCCCAAGTACTGGGGGTGATAAGGACCCCACAAGCACAACACCACAGTAAACACCATTCTTTCATGGTAACAAAAGGGGTTATCCCTCTTTTTTTTCCTTTCAACTCCTACTTCTTTTCATGGCTTCTGAGTCTTCTCCTTTCCCTATCACCAATCTTTCTAATCTGGTTCCTGGCAAGCTTGATGGCACCAATTACCTACTTTGGAAGGAACAACTTGAGTCCATCTTCATTATCTTTGATCTAATGGGGCATATTGATGGCTCCATTATCCCCACCACCTACACACCTTCCTTCCAACGACTCCACCATGACCACTACCTCCCTAAACCTTGAGTTTCACAAGTGGAGAAAAACCGATAACTTTGTTCGGGCATGCATTAATGTCACATTACATGAGTCTCTCTCATCTCATATCCTTGAGTTAAAAACCTCCAAAGATGTATCGGACGCCCTCGCTGACCTTTTTCAACAACAGTCCACTGCCCAGAAATCATTTCTCCGCAGTGAACATCAGAATATTCAGAAGGGCTCCATGTCTATCGCTGATTATGTTCACAAACTTAAATCCTTGGCGATTCTCTCGCTGCCATTGATGAGCAAGTTAAAGATTCTGATCTCGTTGGTTATACTCTTAATGGCCTCGGTGCTGAATATGGTCAATTCATAATCACCATTGAAAACCTTACACCACCTATATCTTTCTCTGACCTGCGTGCAAAACCAAAAAGATCTTGTCAATCAGGGCAGCTGGGTTGCATGTGCAGTGCGTACGTCGCGGGTATGGCAACCAAAAACCCACCACCATTGATTCTCAATCCCCCACTGCCCTGTTCGTTGTTGGTTCCAATAACTTCAAGAAAACAAAAGGCACAACTCCCAAGGAGCAGGGAACGCCCAGGGCACTGCCAGCCGTTAGACTGTGCCGCACACATCCCTAGACGTGCATCGAGATTTGTGCGGCACAGCTCAGCCGCTAGATGCCCCCTGGCAGAACCCTGGGTGCACGTCTCCCCAGAGACGAGCTCCACTTACCTCCTTTCCAAAATCACATGGGCCCACTTACTTCACCCCTTCTCCCTTCCCCAATAATCGAAAATCCTAGTCAGTCATCTATCAAGTGCCAAATCCCCCAACAACACACTTCTGAAAATTCTAGTCGGTCATCTATCAAGTGCCAAATCCGTGCTAAGTTTGGCCATACTGCAAAAAGGTGCTTCTTTCGTTATTCAGCCAGCCGGAACAGCAACATCAACAGTGCCACTCAAGCGTTTGCTGGGCTCCATCTCTATCCTTCAGGTCATCAACAACAAATTGCATCATCAGCCGACTCGCAATGGATCCCTGATTCCGGAGCTACCTCTCACATGACTTTCGACCCTTCACTGTTCCAACAATCCATGGACTACTCTGGCTCCGACCAAGTCCTCGTTGATGATGCTAAGAGTACTCCTATAACCCACATAGGTTCCTCTACTTTGCATTCCAAAAATTCTACTCTCCAACTCAGCAAATACTTGTGGTGCCCAAAATTGCAAGAATTTTGTTATCTATTTTACAGTTAACTAGAGATAGTAACTGTTCTGTGGAATTTTTTTCTCATGGTTTCTGTGTCAAGGATAACCTATACACTGTGGCAGCGCCTACAGCCATTCCGACAGCCCCTCTCTCATCTTTTCTAAGTGAACCAGTTTCCCCAGCCCTGTGGCACCAGCGTTTAGGCCATCCCTCCCTGCTCACACTTCAGCAAATTCACAAAAGTTCGGCTCTTGGTTCCTTTAGCTTTGTTAAATCTCTTGGAATTTGTGACTCCTGTCAATTAGGCAAACATCATAAATTGTCTTTTTCTCTTTCTAATGGAATATCATCATCTCTTTTAAAATTGATTCATTGTGATTTATGGGGTCCCACTTTGACACCCTCCATTAGTGGCTTTCATTCTTATATTATCTTCATCAATAATTTTAGTCGCTGCACCTGGCTCTACCCTTTACATACTAAATCAGATAGGTTTGATTGCTTTCTGCCACTTTAGATGTATGGCTGAAAATATATTTTCCACCAAAATAAAAATTTTTCAAAGTGGTGGCGCTCTAGAATTAACCCGGGGTGTCTTTAAGAATTTCTTGGATGATTGTGGGATTGTATCTCGAATTTCTTGTCCCCACACACAAACCTCTCCACCGACTCATACCAAAGCCTCTATAACATCTCCAATACCCCTACCTCCACCGAATCACCCTACCTCCACCGAATCACACTTCTCCATCTACTACCTCTCCAACACCACCACATCCACCGACTCATAACTCTCCATCAACCATCTCACCAATACCCCTACCTCCACCGCCACCACCACTAAGACACTCCATGGTAACCCGTACACAAACCGGTACTTGCAAACCCAAACTTCCATTTTCCTTTCTCACTACCCGCCATCCCATCCCTAATGGACTAATGGCCTCAACCACTCAAATACCCACATAACCGAAATCATACAAAGTTGCCTCCTGGGATCCCAAATGGATTGGTGCTATGAACGATGAATATGATGCTCTTATCTCCAATCAAACATGGTCATCGGTTCTCACATCTCTTCAAATGAACATAGTTGGATGCAAATACGTCTACCGCATCAAAACTCACAGTGATGGTACAATTCAAAGGTACAAAGCTCGACTAGTTGCAAAAGGCTTCTATTAACAACCCGGGGTTGATTTTAAAGAAACATTTAGCCCGATTGTTAAGCCTGCAACTGTACGAACTATTCTCTCCCTTGTCATTTCCAAAAATTGGGAGATTCGTCAACTTGACGTGAAGAATGCGTTTCTCAATGGCCAATTAGAAGAGGAGGTTTATATGCAACAACCACCTGGATTCGTCAATGCTGCTTACCCATGTCATGTTTGTCGTCTTCACAAAACAATTTATGGACTTCGCCAAGCTCCTCGTGCGTGGTTCAATCGCTTCTGTTTGTTCCTTATTCAGCATAGGTTCACACGTTGTCAGAGTGATTCTTCAATGTTCACGAAACAGTCCAATAATGGCATGCTTGTGTTATTGCTCTATGCCGACGACATCATACTCACAGGGGATAAACCGAATCTTATTCAAGAGTTCATTTCCCATCTAAATAGGGAGTTCTCCATGACAGACCTTGGCCCACTTCATTACTTCTTGGGTATTGAAGCTCACCGCACAGATAATGGTCTATGTCTCACTCAAACAAAGTACAACATTGATCTTCTTCAACAAACAGGGATGACTAGTTGCAAACCCTGTAATACTCTTGTAGCTTCTAGGTCAAAAATGTCTGCTAGAGAGGGCATAACGTTATCTGATGCACATGAGTATCGATAAATTGTTGGGGCATTACAGTATTTAACATTAACAAGGCCAGATTTATCATATTCAGTGAATCAGGTAGGCCAGTTCATGCATGGACCAACCACTGAGCATCTTCTTGTTGTTAAACGCATACTGCGCTATCTCACACATACACTAGGTGCTGGACTTCACATTAAACCAGGTCCTCTAAATGTTCTCGTTGGTTTCTCTAATTCAGACTGGCCGGCTGCCCCGACACAAGACGGTCAACAACCGGGTTTTGCATTTTCCTTGGCAATAATCTTCTATCATGAAGTTCAAAGAAATAACCAACAGTATCCCATTCAAGCTCTGAAGCTTAGTACAAAGCTCTTGTAGTAACAAGTTCGAAAATTCTATGGTTGTCTTACTTGTTGCGTGATCTTCGCATACCACTCAAACTGCCATCTATTCTTCTTTGTGACAATATCTCAACAACGCATATGGCTGCCAATCCCATCCACCATGCCCGCACAAAGCATATCGAAGTCGACTATCACTTCGTACGAGATTTGATTCTCAACAACACAATCAAGGTCCGATTTGTGCGTACTAACAGCCAGCTTGCTGACATCTTCACAAAGGGTCTTCCATTACCCACATTCAACTCCATTCGAACCAAGCTCTTGTGGATACCACCCAATAGCTTGCGGGGGGATGATAACACACCAACAGATGGCCCAACCGAATCCAGCTGCAAAGTTGCCTACAATCAAGGAAATACCAAGTCAATCTTAATCCTTACATAACAGGAACTATCCTTCATAATAGGAACGTGTACCTATACTTGATTTTTTTTTTCTTTTTACATTTGGTAATTCTGTTGGCAAAATTTTTTTCCTTCCACTGGGAATCTTTTGCTGGAACTATAAACCATAGAGGTTGCGTGGAAATAACCATTCCCTAATGCGTCTAGCTTTTAGCATGTTTGTATTGAGACTGTGAGAAACATCCAACACCTATGTACTTGTATTGTAGTACCTTTCTCTTCTCTTTCTCATCTAATGAAAATGATTGAGTTAAGAGTTAAAGAGAATATCTCCAATCCAAAGCCTAATGGGTCTAGCTTTTAGCATGTTCTCATTAGTGTTACTATGAGCTAGCTAATTGTGGGAGTATACTATTGCATGCAGGACAACTCACTTAGTCGATCCTATTTTAATTGTATTATCTTCATGCTATTAAAGTATTTCTTTACTTGCAACAAATACTCAACTATTTCACATACAAATCTGTAAGGACTGTTCTTAACCAGCTTTATAAGATGAAAACAACACAATACCGGTGGTTTTTTATAGGCTCACAAACATTGAATCTTAATTGAAATTTGGAAACCCCATTGAGTATTCTCTTTGAAACAAGATTTGTGTCAATCTCTCAGGGTTACTTGTAAGTTCCAAACTCTACTAGACGGGTCTTTAGCTCAAGTTGGTAGAGCACTTGAAACATAAGCATGTTCTAAGGGATGGTGGTTCAAATCCACTAAAACCCTTTTTATGTCTAATTTTCTGAACTCTAATGGTAGGAGTGCAAATGACAATTGTCATGTATGTAACACTGTAGAACTAAAAATATGGATAAAAATGTTGAAAAGTCATTAGTGTTTATTATAATTTTTTTCAGTGAAAAAAGAGGATGGGTCATAGAATCCACTCAGGTTGGCATTTCAATCAGTTCTCCTAGTCAACATTCCAGTGCATGTGACAAATTGGAAAAAAAAATCAAATGAGTCAAATATTTTCCCCTAAAAAATTCAATGGTGTTCATTATTTTTTTTTTTGGTCAATAAGAAATTTATTGTGAAGAACGGGAAACACTCCTCGAATCCGAAGTGACACCTTCAGATAGCAAGGGATTGGAATTGGGCCAAACCATCCTTCCCGAAAATGATAGGGCCCTCCTGGCAAGGCAGTCTGCTAGAGAGTTAGCAACCCTTGGAATATAAGAGAACATACAATCATCAAAGTAAGAGGAGATATGTCTAATATCTTCCACAATTGGCAAGACACTAAGGTCAGGGAGCTTCGAAGGACTCAAAAGGTAAGAGATAATGCCGAGATTATCACTTTCAACTGTAATGGTGAGAGTTCCTTCCGAAATGGCTTCCAAAAGCCCTTCTCTGATCGCCATCGCCTCTCCAACCAAAGTGTCGCTGAAAGTTATTGGATTGGAGATGGCAATACAACTCCTACTCAGATGGTCCCTGATCACGAACCCAATGCCACTACGTTTCGACACTGGGTCAAAGGATGCATCACAGTTCAGCTTGAAAGCACCAGGGAGAGGGGGGGGACCAACCAACATGTGTAGGCACACGAGCAGGGGCCTATGGGAGTTGTGAAATACTGGAGGCTTCCAAAAACTCTTTACACGCCTTATGAGCTGCCTGAATTACCTCTTCACCAGACCAGACTTTGCCACCAAAAAGCAGATCATTCCTAGAGGTCCAAAGATACCATAACACAAAGCAACAAAGGGCCATTACCTCCTTGAAAGTAGTCTTGCCACGGTTAGAAAGGTAGCTCCAAGCCTGTATAAACTGGTATAAACTGAGATTATTACCACCACGAGTCAACAAGGGGTTCAAGTTACAACCGAACTAGATAGCTCTCGTAAACGTGCACTAAAGGAGCATATGGTCAATAGTTTCCTCATGGTTACCACACCTGCGACACCAAGTATCAACCGGAATCTGGCGCTGATGTAACGCAGTAGCTGAAGCCAATCCTCCCGCACAAGCCCTCCAAAGAAAGGTTTTAATCTTAGGTAGTGTATTGCTCGACCAAATCATTTTCCACACCAACTTAGGCACCAGGTCCCAAAAGTGAACCTTCGCAGATGAGGGTTTGGAGGACTCTCTTTCCTCCCTTTGATTGGAGAGGAGATGGTAAGCGCTTTTCACTGAGAACTGCCCATTCTTTGCTGCTCCCCACATCAAATAGTCATTTCTAGGGAAGAGGCTCAACTGAATTCTTCTAATGGCTTCTCTATCACTGGGATGAAAAAATTTAGAGAGAATGTCCTCCCTCCATTTCCTACAAGAGTGATCAATCAGGTCCCCAACAAACTTTGGTGGGTTAGCCTCAACAGGGGGGTACTGTAATAAAAAATTAGGTAACGAAGGCACCCAATTATCCGACCAGATTTGAATATTTTCACCTCCCTCTATTTTCCACAGCAACCCATCTTTTAGAACTTTGTGACCTTCCATAAGACTTCTCCAAGCCCAAAACGGATGGGCTCCCAACCTTGCCGAAAGAAAATCCCCTTTGGGAAAATCGCCTTCATGAACCTCCCCCACATTGAGTTTGGCTCGTTCCAAAGTCTCCAGGCCATTTTAGAGAGGAGTGCTTTATTTTGTAGATCCAGATCTCGCAAACCCAATCCACCATAGTCTTTAGATCTGCATAACTGGCGCCAGGCAATCCAACGGATCTTTTGCTTGTCAGTACCATCCCCCCAAAAGAAACTCGTGGCCTCCTTGTGAATCTGAGAGTGATGAGAAGCCGGTAACTTGAAATGGGAATTGGCATAGTTTCCCATTGAGAGGGCAACAGACTTGAGCATGATCTCTTTTCCTACATGCGATAACAACCAATTTTTCCAACCCGAGAAACGGTGCCCCACTTTGTCTGTAAGCTCTTGGAAGAGGGTTGCCTTAGACACCCCAAAATCCATAGGTAAACCAAGGTACCTAGATGGGCCCTTGGTATATGAAACCTTGAGGATACGAGAAAACCACCTTCTAAACCGCATTGCCACATCAGGACTAAAGGATACTGAAGATTTCTTATAATTAACAGCTTGACCACTTGCCCTGCAATAAATATCCACATAGTCTTTCAAGTTGCACACTTCCTCTAGCTTCATTTCCGAGAAAAGGCAGCAATCATCTGCAAAGAGAAGATGTGTCATCGGCTCAGTTCTGTTCTTAACCCTGATTCCTCTTATCAGTCCATGTTGCTCAGAGTGGGCTATCACTGCACTTAAAGCCTGTGAACAGAGTATGAAAAGAGCTGGGGATAGAGGATCTCCCTGGCGGATACCCCTAGATGGGACCACCTTCCCCCTGATCGCACCATTGATAATAAGGTTGTACGAAACTGTCTTTAAGCAGGAAAGAACCATGTTCACACATTTGGTTCTAAAACCAAATTTCAAGAGGACTGATTCCAGAAAATCCCACTCCACACGGTCGTAAGCCTTCTTCATATCCAACTTTAGGATATCCATAAGAATGTTGTCTGAGATAGACCGGCTTGGAATAAAAGCAGACTGGTTAGGGGCCACAATCTGATCCAGAACGCTCTTCAATCTAGAAGCCATTATCTTTGTGATGACCTTGACAACCACAGGGCACAGACTAATAAGTCTATATTGATCTGCACTTGAGGGGTTAGAAACCTTTGGGATCAAGCAAAGTAACGTTTCATTACACTCTTGTGGAAGCACACCATTATTAAAAAAATTACAGACAAAAGATTCCACCTCCGGATGGGTAAAGCCCCAATATTTCTGAAAGAAAGTCGGGGGAAGCCCATCCGGCCTGGGTGCTTTTAAAGGGGACATGGCAAATAAAGCGTCCTTAATCTCCTCTAATGAGGGAGGGGCACACAGAAGAGAGTTCATGCTCGCATCTACCTGAGGCTGAATGGTGGAAAGGACATGATTGAGAGCCACTAAGTCCAGCCCTTCAGATTTGAAGATGTCTTGGTAGTACTTGGTCATCAGCTCATGAATCTTATTTTCATCATGAGTCCAACACCCATTGGCATCTTTGAGCTTCAAGATCCTGTTGTGGCTACGGCGTTGGATGGTGGTCATATGAAAGAACCTGGTATTACAATCACCTTGTTGCAACCAGCTAATGCATGACTTTTGGCGCCAAAGTTCTTCCTCTCTCTCCAATTCTTCATTTAGAAGAGCGGTGAGATTCTCTTCTTGTACATGGTAATCTTCACTGATCGGTCCTTCTTGCAAGTTGGTAAGAGCCAGCTGCAGATCCTTGATTTTCGTTTGGATATGTCCAAACACCTTTCGGTTCCAGCGTTTGAAGGTCGGCTGTATACCATTCATTTTATGATATAAGGGGGGAAGGGAAGTACTTGGTACAGGAGTGGTCCATGCTGCATTCGCAGTCCCCTTCGCAATCGGGGTGGCAAAACCAAGCTGATTCAAAACGAAAGAGACGCTTCCCTTTAAAACGACCCCCCACCGAGTCTATGATGAGAGGATCATGATCAGAACTCAAGGTTGACTTTACAAAAATAGTTGCATCAGGGTGCGAAGTTCTCCAAGCATCGTTTGCCAAGGCCCTATCCAACTTAATTCTTATATTAGCCTCGCCCTTCCTTTTGTTACTCCATGTGAAACAAGGGCCATGTGAGCCAATATCCTCCAAAGCACAAGCCACAGTCATGTCCCTAAACCCCTCAATGTCTCTTTGGTCGGTCCTATTACCTCCTTCCTTCTCATGCCAAGCTAAAAAAGAATTAAAATCACCGTAGCATAACCACTCCATCTGTCTACCTCCTCCAATTTGAGTTAAACGATCCCACACCTCTTGTCTTTTGCTTTTAATTGGTGCCCCATACACTAATGTCATATAGAAAAAGGAACCATCACCTTGGCAGACCTTGGAATCAATCACATGGTTATCAGAGTAATTGACATCAATTGTAATATTATGAGTCCAAAAAAGCACCAGACCACCTGATGCACCCCTCGCATCCACTGAAAAGCATGAATGCATGACAAATCTCCAACACAACCGGTTAATGGTATCCTTCCCAATCTTAGTGACTAGTGGGGAGAAGCTATAAATAGCCCCCTATCCCCACCAGACTTACACCTTGACACCTTCACATACACTTTGCTTATCAAAGAGACTCCAAGAAAAGGGAAGAAAAACTAGGGAGTTCCTCCCTTTGGTGGGCTAGTCGGCATGGTGCCGAGCTACCTCTGCCCTATTCTAGTAAGTCTTTTCGAGAGAGAGAGAGAGAGTTGGCCTCCCCCTTGAGTCGAGATCGAGCCTCCTTTTATTTCCTATGATTATTTTTAGGTCATTGCATTTGCACCTACAGTTACCAAAATATCTATTTTGATTTTATTTCCCATGATTATTCTTAGGTCATTGCATTTGCACTTACGGTTACCAAAATATCTATTTGATTCCTTAGATTGAAAAGTGTATGTAGATTAAAAATTGATTTGTATATAATTCTTTAAAAAGTTAATCAAGATGATAAGGGGAGGCATCGTATGATCTACTCGGGTCAACAAAAAAATAGAATAACCTATTCCTCCTAAATAGGGGTGTAAATGAATAGCCAAAATCCGTGTCCGTATCCGTTTAGTACTTTCCGAATCCATCCGAAAGCTAAATGGTTGCGGATACAGATAGGCTATAGCTATCCAAAAAGCTATATTTACATGTAAACGGATAAAATATCCAATCCGTATCGGTGTCTGTATCCGTTTAGCACTATTTGAATCCGTCCGAAAGCTAATCGGATGTGGATGCGGATATAGCAGTATCTAAACCGAATCCATTCCATTTACATCCCTACTCCTAAATAGAGGAGGGGTCATAGGATCCACTTAGGTCGGACATTTGGATCGGTTTCCCTAGTTAACACATCAATGCATGTTGTGATGTACATTACTATGTCAGCATTTTATTTTATAAATATGACCACTTTCGGCACATCAAACACATGCGATTATATGGTCACATGATGGTGTATATCTATATATAATAGAAGCTGATCATTTATTAATAGGATCCGTGTTAACCATTTGATTCATGAGATTGCTAACGTCTATAGATCTTATGGTCCCAAATTACCATCAAATCTATAGGGGAGGTCCATAATTCAAGTCTATGATGATGCCACGTGGAGTCCTATAGACTAGTGTGTGCTATTTTCACATTTATAATTCAAAATTGAAACATGAAAATTTGAAAAATAATAGAAATTCCCGCCAAAGAGAGTGGAGGGGTTAAATTTTAGAGACTCCACGACTATCAGTCTAGAAGTTGCATAGGCGTACCTCACTTCATCAATCTCTCTCTCTCTCTCCACCCCTCCTTCCTTCCCAATTCCCTTCTCGTCAAAAACCAACCCCATTTCCTGGTTTTGCGGCTTTCCATGGATTGGTATTAATATCATCTTCCTTCTTATCTTTGCAATTCTTATGCGTAGACACAGACCCCAGTTGTGGTCTTTTTTTTTCTTTTTTGCTGTTCCATGAAGATTTCTATAAGGCGAGTGTTCTAAATAATCAATTCTTTATTTATCCTCCTAACCTCTGGTATTAATTGTCGGATCTCTGTGTCTTTGATTGAGATACAGGAATTCTATTGTTGTATGCGTGAAGAGGCAGAATCCCAAACTTCTGTAAAAGGTAAGAACTTGTTATGCTAAAATTCCTTCAACCAGCGTAGTATGGTTGGAATGGAGCAAGGCACTCTGACCGATCGTGGTTGTGTAGGGTTCTACTCGTGCCCCGGTAATCCGAGGACTTCTCAGGGACAGCAAACAAACAAATGTCCCAAACACTGGGATGGAATTGCACTTGGATTACTTGACGTGAATGACCTACAGTACAAATCAAAAGGGTGCATAAAGCAAAACAAGAAAAACCTTAAGTTCACACCATCATGAAAGTAAAGGAAAGACAATGCAAGGAAAATAAATATAAGTAAAACTAAAGGTTGATTATGGGTTTGATTGATGCCGTCTCTTTGTTCCCCCTGCTTATTTTTGGTAAGTACAACCGTAAGAAATGGTTTCCTAGATTTTCGGCCATGAACGTGCCATGTTCTAGCGACCACCACTTCTCAGTTCCAACTGCAAAGGAAACTACCCATAGAGGTAACCGCTTCCTGCCTTGGCCGATAGATCCCTACCTGACCAAAGGTGCCAAGGTGCTATAGGTCACTCTGCCTGGCCGAGCTGCCTCGTGACCGAAGAACCCCTCTTGACCGTGATAAGGCATAGCGAAAATTGGGTGTAAACAATGCCCCTCACGAGTTGGGAGGTCAATTAGAGGAGCCCACGAAACTTGTGACTGTCCCAGTTTTGCTCAAAATATCTTCTGCCCCACCGTAACGCGATGTGACTGTGGTTGTTGAAGAGTCACCAGTGACGGACATGTGGCCCAATCACGTTTCGGCGCTCGCACCTTTTGGGTTATCCTCACCATTTCCCAAGGCAATCATAATTCCTTTTTGAGTTTCAAAAAGGATGAAAACCCTTCTTAAACCCTTAGCCTTGCTTGGTTGCGTGACTGTTTGCACCCAAATTTCACAAATGGGGATTCAGTTATTTGTAATCTAAGGCCGTGCATTGCATGATACCATCAAAGAGTTCCATTTTGATTTTGAATAACCAAGTGGAAAGGTAGGACCCTCCATGACTATAGATGGTGGGAGACTACAAATCCCATATGGCCACATGGCACAGGAGATTAGCACTTTGGAGTGAAAGTGGCCCCAATATAAGGAAGCAGGTGGAAGTGTTGGTTATGGGAGTTACCAAGTGAATATCTTCTATATAAGACAAAAAACAAGCAAAAGAGAGGAGAGCCAACGGATCAACAACACACTCTAGTTTTTATCTTTATTTTACCCTTTCCTTTTTTATCTTTCAGGATGTAGTCTTTCATCCTTCTCTGTAATTTTTGCTGGAGTTGGGTTCCAGCCACCAATGCCTCATTGGCTTGTGTTTCAAGGGGCATTCATGTAGGTCTTGCTTGGAGAATAACTCCACCACCCATATCTTTTGGCCCGTGTTTCAGAAGACAACCATCATCATCAAGTTGCAAACTTCATCAGTCCGTGGCTGACAGAGTTATGGAAGCTTTATCAAAACTGTTTTTGGGAGATGCTTAGAGAACAACTCCAGCAATCTTATCTTTTGGCCCATGTTTTAGAAGGCGACCATTAATATCAAGTTGTAAGCTCATCAATCCATGGCTAGCAGAGTTGTGAAGCTTCATCAAATTCATTTCTGTGAGATTATGCGATTTGGTCGTAGAACAATTGTACTATAAACGTCAAGTTGTAAATCTCATCAATGTTGGATTTCGCAAGTTGTAATGACTCCAATCGGATACACACTGCAAGTAAGCAATTTGATCTTCAATCTTCTTCCTTTGCTTTGTCCATCGCGATTTGCTTTTACCCAAAAGACCTTACAGCTACTCAGGCACGAAAAGATCCCCTTCCTGTCCTAGTTAGAAGTCAAAACAAGCCATTTTTGGCCTCTTAGAACAGGCCGTTTCGCCAGTCAGAACAGGCCATTTTGGCCTGGCTGGAAGTTAGAACAGGTTGTTTCATCTTTGAACAGGCCGTTTAGTCATTTAGAACAGGCCATTTCATCTCGGTCTAAAGTTAGAACGGGCCATTTTATCCTGGTTGGAAGCTTAGACAGGTCGTTTCTAGTTTCGTTTAGGCCTACGCCAAAGGCTCTGGCACGCCCGTGGTACCTCCACCACGTACATTGTGCCCCTGTGTGTAGGTGTTGAATTTTTCAGCAACAGTGACAACCCCTCATCTCCTCTCTCGTCTTCTCTGTATCACCTTCCAACCCAATCCCTCATCAACTCTGGGTACATGGCTGCCGAAGAAGCTGCGATTGACACTCGATCAGTCATCGAGAAGCTTGAGGCTAAACGCGCTAGCTTGCACCCTACTGTGAACCTTGGGGTGCTTATCCCACGACCCGGTCACTTCATACTAGGCCCCATCTTCGAGGACCCCTCTACTACTCAGTACCTTAAGGACTTCCCTGCTCACCCAAGCAAGCGCCTTTTATTTCGTAAAGGCATTTTGACCACTCTGAAGTATAGACCTGCTACCGTGAAGTACCATTGGGCCGGCAACTACCCTGAGTGGAACGATTGGGTGAAGAGAATGTCCATTGCCAAAGAGGAGATTTGGAGCTTGGCATCTATGATGCCATCCTGATGTCCACTGCCTATTATCCCAACGACGCCGATTTTCTTCATGTCGCTCTTCATTTCTGGTTGCGTTCGACCAACTGCTTCCACTTTAGCTTCGGGATGATGGGGCCAACCCTTCTTGATGTAGGGGCACTCCTGAGCCTGAAGTCTGCCGGCGAGGAGATCAATGGCAGTTCCAATTGTTCTAGGATTGACTGGGAGATGAACCTCATGAAGAATGCTAGCTATACCTCCTACCTCTCTCAGTGCCGGAAGCTAAGTGGTCCGGTAAGCAAATAAGAGAATGTTGCTTTTCTGTTGTCTTGGATCTATCGTTGCCTTATTTGTACCCGGGCCGATAAGGTCACAAAAGCCTACTTCGGCCTTGCCAATGCTTTGGCTGCTAGCCGCCCCGTAAATCTTGTAGCGTTCGTTCTCTCCTTCCTGTACCAAGGCTGCAATGACCTGGTTGAATCTGGCTTCGCCCATGGCGGAGGCCCTTTTTAGGTCTTACAGCTGTGGCTGAGTGCCTACTTCCCAGAATTCAGTCCAGCCCCTCTGGCCATCGAGTTTTCGATCGTAGATTTCAAGCTACTTCGGCCACCGCTGTTACGCTCTCCCATAGAATGCTTTGATCTCTTTTTTCACCTTAAGGATGTCCGTCCCTCGACCTCCATTACTCCGTTCCACTCTTCTAACAGTCTACTCGGCTGGCTTGGTGAAGCGATTGTTGATCTAGCCGCCCATGGGGATCTCTGAGGCTCTTACTTGACCTGTCGAGACCTCTACTATGGAGTGTTCCTTGAGCACAACAAGAACAACATGTGCAGTACAGAGCCCTACAACCCTCAGTTTTTGGCCCGTCAGTTTGGCTTCACACAAGCTATTCCAGTTCCTTGCTATTTCTCTGTCTTAAATGGTGGCCCTACACGGAACCTCATAAAGGCTTATGACAAAATTGTAGACGTGACCACCTTAAGTGGCATGGCCCTCTCGGCCTTTCAGCCGTGCAATTTTTCCCCTCTGCTTATGACCACTGAAAGTTTTGATGCATGGTGGTCCCAATACTTCTCTCGATCTAGTGAGGATGAGGCTGATTCCTGGGAGGAACGACAGTCCTCCACATCCAGCCAGCTTAGCTCCAAGAGCTCAAAATTGCCGTCAAAATCAAAGAAACGGCCAACGCCCAGTGAAGGTAATGCCTCTGGCCTTTGCAACATGTTTCTTTCTTTACCTGACTACTCCAACCTTCGTTGATTAGTCTCTAATTACAGATGTAATGATTGTAGACTCCGCAAGCGAAGAAGAGGAAGATAAGAAAGGAAAAGGAAAAACCAAAGGAAGCAAGCAACAACAAGCCCCTAAAAGGACTCACCAGGAAACGACCAAGATTAAGAAGGCAGCAAGTGAAGATGCCAATGACAGTGAGGACCACGTCCCCCTCAAGACCGTGATGACCCGTCGGTCACAGCTCAGGCCTGTCCCTCGGCCGAGCCAATCAAATGTGAAAGGGCAACAAGGTGAAGAGACCGGCAAAGCCTCCCTGTCCTAGCTTTCTCGATCAAGTTCGAGCAAGTCCACCTCGTCTACCCTCAAGTCTGGCACACCAAAGGACTCTGCTGCACCAATTATCTCACTTTCTACTCCAGTCAAGCAAGACTCAAGCTCTGTCTCCCCTCTAAAGTCCATTAGGTAAAAAAGTCCAATCGTGCCATGAGAGCTCTCAATGCCAACCATCTCTCATGTGTCTCCACCCAAGGTAGACTTTTGTGTTGCCTCCCCTGCGAAGAGTACCAGGGAAAGAAGCCCTCTGAAGTTGGTCTCACAATCACCGGGGTCGACCATTGCTGCACCTGAAGCCATCACCCCCCTTGCTGTAGTTGCACTAAGGCCCATCAAGCCTGCTGAAATAGAGGTTGCAGCCTTGCAGCTTGCCCCATCTTTGGAAAAGTGATCCCCTCCATTGCCCCCCATCCAAAAAGAAGAAACAGAAAGCAGGGCCACACCTCCCCTAGGGCCCGCTCTGCAAGTACGTCATTCGTCCTTACCTCAGATTTAACAACGTGACCGAAGCCCTCCTAACCTTTAAACTTTCTCACAGAAAGAAGGAAGTCTCCGTAGCTCTGCTGTTAGACTCCTTGGATGACCTCCTTGTCACAGGCTCTCCTACTGCCCTCACCGCCGAAGAGGTCGCACTCATGCCGCCAAGTACTCCTAAGGTTGAAGTAGCATGGTGGACCATGGGCGAAGATAGCCTTCTAACGGTGGAATAAATTCTTACCAAAACAAGGCCGAGCCTATAATTAATGTACTTCAAACAATCATTGTCAGCCCAAGCTCCAACCATAAACAACGCATGACAGCCCTCAGCTACATAGAACTCCTTCGCCTGATAGCCTAAAGTCTACTCCCGGCTTTCTAGGCGCTAAGAGATGAAAGGGACAATTCAAGATTGAAGGCCGAAAAGGTCCTGCTTGCAACCCTCTCGACCAAGCTACGAGGATATCAACAAGAGGAAGTCGATCTCAAGAGCGAGTTGGCTGACTTGGAGCACCGCAGGAAGGCTGTCTCTGAGAAATTGGAGCGGGTCAAAGCTGCTCTGGCTACTGGGGTCTCATCTGCTACTGTAAAAATGGAAGCCTTCTGTATCATCTTATCAACGGAGGAGAAACTCTCACGCCATGTAGCCTTTTCGCGATTGGAGATTGACAGGGTTGGGAAACTGCTGGAGCAGGTTCGAGGAGACCTGGAGGGCAAACCAAAATCTGCATGACATCAAAGGAAACTCTCTCTTTTCGGCTGATCTCTGATGATCTGGCCCTGGTGCCTGTTATTTTGTGGTGGTCGATGTGCCTCGGCTTGAATAATTTCTTTTTTTATTATTTTTTTTCGGCCTTTAATCATTTTGCAACCTCCCACATTATTGGGTGGTACTTCTTCAAATACTTATCGTTTAACGGCCTTAGCTACACTTGGCCATCCAGAGTTCTCAAGCGATATACCCCACCCTTTAAGACCTGATGCACCATGAACGGTCCTTCCCAGGTGGGTGACCACTTCCCGAATTTGGGGTCCTTATGTCCAATTGGCAACACGGCTTTTAGGACTAGGTTCAACTCAGCGAATGCCTTGGGCCTGACCATTTTGTTGTAGGCCTTAGCTACTTTGGCTTTTTGGGCCTGTACTCGGTCAAGAGCCAACAGATGCTCTTCATCCAGGTCATCGAGCTCAGCCATCAAAGAATCTTTGTACTGACTAGGAGACATTTCGTATTGTCTTGCCACCCATAGGGACTTCATGGTCACCTCCATGGGTAGGATGGCATCATAACCGAAGGTCAGCGCATAGGGAGTTGTCCCCGTCGTTGTCCTCTTTGAAGTTTTGAAGGCCCACCGCACTTCTGACAGCATCTTCGCCCAGAACCTTGGGTTGTCATCGATAACCTTGGATAAATTTACCTTAATAACCTTATTGCTCGCCTCCGCTTGACCGTTGCCCTGTGCATAATAGGGCATTGAAAAGGTAATGGTCATGCCATACTCCTGCGTAAACTGAGACACTTCCCCTCCAGAGAACACTAACCCATTGTCACAGGTGAGGGTCTTAGGCAGGCCGAAGCGGTGTATTATCTTACGCTTCACAAACCTAATCATGTCAGCCTGGCTGATCGACTTCATTAGCACAGCTTTCACCCACTTGGTAAAGTAATTGATTGCCACGATAACAAACGCATGCCCCTAGGCCGATGGGGGAGTCACCTTCCTAATCAAATCAAGGGCCCATCCCCTGAATAGCCATGGCTTGACGATGGGATGAAGTTGTGTTGCAGGCACTCCCTGCACGGGCGCATGCCTCTGACAAGCCTGGCACCCTTTCGTATACTTGATGCAGTCCTACAAAATGGTTGGCCAGTAATAACTATGGCGCCTGAGTAGCCATCTCATCTTAATTCCAGCCTGATGGGAGCCACAAATCCCCTCGTGTGCTTCGACCATGACAAGAATGGATTCATTCAATCCTAAGCACTTAAGTAGAAGATCATCTTGGCCCCGCCACTTAAACAACTCATGTCCAAGCAGGAGATAGTTCAATGCACGGTATCTCATCTTTCGGTGTACTTTAGCATTAGGATTCTAGAGATAATGGACGACCGGGGACCTCCAATCTGGTCGAACCTCATCCAAAGTTCTAACTTCAAACGCTCCTTCCTCCAAGATGGATGAGAAAGTTTTCATCTGGATGATAAACACCTTCTTGACCTCTCCCTTAAAGAACGAAACACTTGAAGCGGCTTAGGCAAGGCCATTCGCCACACTATTTTCTGCTCGTGGGGCATGCTTGATCGTGCTGTCATCAAACTTGTCTAAATAATGTTGAGACAGAGACAAATATGGGAGTAAGGTTTGGCTCTCACAACAGTACTCTTTACCCAGGTGCTTAATGACTAACTGGGAGTCACCAACGACTTCAGCATTCCGAGCTCCCAAAGCTTTAAGGGTCCTGAGACCGATTATCAAGGCCTCATACTCAGCTTGGTTGTTTATACATGGAAAGCAAAGCTGGAAGGTAAGGTGGGTCTCAACACCGACGGGAGACACCAATACTATCCTTGCCCCTGCTGAGGCATGAGTCCTGGATCCATCAAAGAACAATTTCCAGGGTATCTGTGCGACGCCATTCACCCCCTCACCCATGTCTGCCTCCCCTAACTCGAGTGGAGGATGTACTGTGAGGAAGTCAACTAAAGCCTGGCCTTTGACCGATTTCTGGGTTACGTAGTGCAGCGAGTACTCCATTAAGGCCACCATCCATCTCCCTATCCGCCCTGTTATAATTGGTCTAAAGAGCATATACTTAATAACATCTGTTTGGCAAAGGACCAACACTGATGTGGGTAGTTAATAATACCTTAGTTTTGTGCAAGCAACGTACAACACCAGGCAGAGCTTCTTGATGGGCACGTACTTCCTTTCCACGTCGATCAAGGCACGGCTCAGATAGTAAATAGCTTATTCAAAGCCAGCCTCATTGTCTTGAGCGAGTAGGCTCCCAATCGATTCTTCTGAGGCCGAGACATATAGCTTGAGCGACACCCCCTTTCATGGTGGCATCAATACAGGGGGTTCGATCAAATAGCGCTTTAGCTCCTCAAAGGCCTACTGGTGCTCAGCCCCCCAGCGGAACTTTTTGCTTGACCGAAGCCGTAATAATGGAGAAAAAGCCCTTACTCGGCCAACAGAGTTAGAGATAAACCTCCTAAGGAAGTTGATCTGCCCTAAAACTTTTGTAGTTCCTTCTTATTCCTAGGGGCCGACGTCTACATGATTGCCTTAGTCTTGTTCTTATCGACCTCAATTCCTTTTTGATGCACCAGGAAACCAAGGAAATTTCCTGCTAACACCCCAAAAGCACATTTGAGGGGATTCATCTTGAGGGCGTGACACCTCAGTCGCTCAAAGGTTCTCCGAAGATGCTTGAGGTGCTCCTCCTGACTCATAGACTTAACCACAACTTCATCGATGTACACCTCTAAGAAATGGCCAATCATGTCATGGAAAATGAGGTTCATTCCCCTTTTGATATATGGCCCCAACATTCTTCAGGCCGAAAGGCATCACGACCCACTCAAATGTCCCAATAGCTCCAGGGCACCTAAAGGCCGTTTTGGACACGTCTTCCTCAGTGATGAATATTTGATTGTACCCTGAATGCCCATCCATGAATGATAGGATCTGATGCTTTGTGGCCAAGTCAACCAGCATGTCAGCCATCGACATTGGGTACTCATCCTTGGGGGTTGCAGCATTCAAGTCTCAGAAGTTTATATAAACTCTCAACTTCCCATTTTTCTTAAGGACGGGAACGATGTTTGCCAGGCACTGGACATAGCGAGTTGGCCAAATAAACCCTGCCTTAAGAAGCCTCTCAATCTCGTCCTTTATCTTTACTACAACCTCAGGTGCTATGTGCCTCGGGAGTTGTTTGACCGGTTTGCATTCGTCTAGGATAGGCAAATGGGGCTCGACAAGTCTTCGGTCTAAACCAGGCAATTCGGTGTAGTCCCAAGCAAAGCAATCTTTATATTCCATTAACAAGATTACAATAGACACCCGGAAGTCTGGGGAGAGCAGGCCACTAATAAATGTTGCCCTCTTGATGTCCCCGGTGCCCAGATCGATCTCCTTGAGCAGATCCTGGGCTTCGGCCAGTGTCTCCTCCACCTTGGGTGGTGCCAGCGGAGATGCTTTAGCTCCAATCCTCGGCATGAGTCTTCACTGTGGGTAAAGCACTCAGACATATGGGCCTGATCTAGCTCTAAATGTTGCTCCAGGCTGTAAAGACCCAGCCTCTTTATCATATCTGTCGCTACGCCCTCCTTCTCAGGCCTTCTATCCATCAAACCCAACTTTACTTAGCGTAGGCCCATCAACACCTGACGGCCTAAGGAGCCCAGAGAGGGCATAGCTCAACTGCTCAGCGTCTTGGACCACTGTGGAGGCCGTGGCCATTATTGTCGGTCTCCCATCCTTGTCTTGTCCAACGTACATAATAGGGGTGATTTCTTCGCTGTAGAGCCTAGCCTCTGCGTGATTCACATTGACTAGGAAAGGCCTGCTGTCAGCATTTACCCACTCAATCTTTCCCTTGTCTTTCCAGAAGACCAGAAACTGATGGAGAGACGAAGGGATGTAACTTTTGGAGTGGATCCAATCTCGTCTCAGCAAGGCATTATAATTGGCATTAGCGTCCATAACAAAGAAGGCGGTTAAGGACTCCTTGCCCCCAATCCTGAGATCGATTGGGAGTATCCCCTTTGGTTTAGTAGCCCTACCAAGGAAGTTGGTGACCGAGACGTCTGCTAACCAGAGCTCGGCCTCATCATAGCCCAGACACTTCATCATCCTTAAGGGGAGAATGTTGACCGCGGCCCCGTTGTCGACCAGAACTCGCGACACAGACTTCCCATTCATCTGGACGTTGATGTATAAAGGCTTCAGATGTTGTGTCATCTCTTTGCTAGGCTTCTCGAAGCTCATACTCAACTGGATAGACTGTTGACCCTTGACCACTGCCCCTGCATCAATCACATCGATCGACAATAAGCTGTGAGGGATAGGGCTCCCAGCCACGCTTTTGGGGTCATCACCTATGATCATAGGGCCACCATCTTCCTCCTCAAACTCTTCATCAACGACGTCCACAAACTCACAGTTCGACTGGTACACTTGTGGTAGCACGTAGACCATGTTGGCGGGGGCCTTGAATGGAACTAGTGTCTTTACCAAAATTATATCGACCATCATGGTTTGAATATAGAACTAAAGCTCAGAATCATCAGTATACTCCTGCTCCGAATAGTTGGAAGTTCCTCTCTTGGGGGAGGATGGCTTAGACTCGGTCAACCCCTTTTCTTTTCCTGCCGAGGCAAGGCACCCTGAGGTCGACTGCTGATCCACCTCGAAACTCACTTCAAATTCTTTACCTACGGTCGCAGGCTGTCTTGGCCAACACTTTCTCCTTCCCCTTTGAAAGGGGCTTGACCATTTGTTGGCTGCTTCCCCTGTCAGCCTCCGGCTGACCCGTGGAGAGTGAGGTGTCTTACGGTCATCCCTCTCCTTCGGGAGCCTGCGTACCTGTCGCCTTTGCTCCTCTTTGGCTGGGACAGTATCTGTTCGGCCAGGCGGCCCTCAAGTTGGCGACATGTTGCGGCTTGCTGCCTCTGTTGCTTGCGTTTCTGAGTTCTGGTCATCCTCCTCCCCTGGTCGAAAGGGAACTTTGGGTGCCTCGCCACATTCCAATGGTAATCTCTCTCAACCCTTGATCGGGGAATCACCATCCTGGGTGGATAAGGTGCGGAGACACCTCCTGGTGGCTCGTCTCGTGCTTCCTGCTCTGGTATGGTAATGAGCTAACGGCTGATTACAGACGAGTCGGTGCCAACATTGATGGTCTTCCTACTCGATCCTTGGCTGACGGCCATGGCCATGGCCTTCTCTCCTTTCTATTGGCAAACTGATGGCCTGGATCTTCTTCCACGAGTCATCGTCCTATCCTCATTTTTGGTTACTGCGGGGGCTCCCTCACCCATCCACGGTCAGACGCAATGGCAGGGTATCTCATCCTAACTTGTCTAGTGGTTCCTGCAGGCCGAGCGACTTTGCCTCTTTACCACTTGGTTGATCATCCACTAAAAGAGCGCTTGACTCGGCCTAGGGCTTATTCTCGTATAATTTCTTGCAATGCACACAATCCCCCCATTAGAAACGTTGATCTAGTAACGGCTCAATGGCCTCTGTATCAACTCCCTTCTTCTCCCCTCAGATAAGTGTTGAAGATGCTTCAACGTGACCAATGGTTCTTTCCTCTTGAGCAAACATAGCTTTAACAAGTCAGCATCCACTATGTTGACCGACGGGAACGGGTTCTCGTCCACCAACATAATGCCTTTTCCCTTGTCAGGGAACTTCAGGCGCCCATCATTAATAGCTTTCTGCAATGCCATGCGCACGACAATACAACCATTAGTATTATGAGTAAAGGAATTGTGCCATTTGCAATACCTTTTCCCCTTAATCTCCTCGGCCGAGGGAATTTGATGCCCCTCCGACAACTTGATCTATTTGTCCTTCAGAAGATGGTTGAAAATTGACTTTAACCTTGGATATATCTTAAGAGTATCGAGCCCTACTATCCAGATTCCTGGCGGGAGTCGGTTTTGGTGGTAGGCTTACCCCTGTTCGCTCGGCCATGGGAGACAAAGCCTTGCACACATAGGGCTTCCCTGAAACTATTTCGATAATACTAACTTCGCATTCCTCATTGACCTCGAAGTCTGTGCAATTAACTGGACTTAGACAGGGGGTTATAGCCCCCATGATTGCCAAGGCTGGTTACTTATAATAAGTCCTTGAGGACGAAGCCTTTCGGTCTTCCTCCTCCTTGAGGAGCAACTCATAACTGGTTGCCTGAGCTACGAGCTGACCGAGGTCTAGGAACTCCTGACTGACAAAACGCTTTCGTAATTCGAATGAAAGCGTGCCCAAGGCCATCTTAGCGTACTCTGGCTCTTGTAAAACAGTTGGGCACTTATATCGTGCCAACTTGAACCTATTAACGAATTTTACGGCTGACTCATCAGGCAACTGGCACATGCGTACCAAATCCGCTATGGAGACGTGGGGGTCAATCCGGTAGAATTGGGCATGGAATTGATCCTCCATCTCGCGCCAAATTTGAATTAAGTCAGTTGGCAAGTTAATATACCACGTAAACACTGAACCAGTTAGGGAATTTGGAAACAGCCTCAGTTTCATGACCTCATTAGCCCCTAAAGTTTCACACTAGGCAACAAACCTTGCTATGTGCTTGACAGTCGACGTATTATCTTCTCCCGAGAACTTAGCGAACTGTGGAATTTTCTGAGTGTACCCGAAGTCCAACTAGTCATAATACTCTAGGTAAGGCTTGCTATACACCGGTCGGGTTATAGGTTGGAACAAGGGATTAATCTGCTCTTGGATTAACCGAGTCAGATCCTCCTGGTTAACAAGTACCTGATTGGCCTGCTCCACAACCACTAGCCTCAGTCGGACCTCTGCTTGCCCCTCGTTGGGCGGTGGAGGGAAATGACCGGCATACGTCCATTCTGGCTCTGGCAGATTCATCTTGGGCACTGACGGCCTCTGATAAAAACTTGTACTCACGCGGCCAACGTGCTCTCCTCCTCCATCTTGAAGTCTAGCTACTGGGCCAACCGTGGTGACCGACACGGCTGGGTTCCCTACCTGCACTTTCGAAGCTGAAGCTCTATTCTGGGGAAGCGAAGTCCTAACCGCTGCGCCGTTTGGCTGTGCCGACTGGCTGGACAAACTTCCTGCCTGACCGAAAACTCCAGGATAAGATCTCTGAGCCATCGGCATGCCGGCTCTTGTTCCCACCATGTTGCCAACTTGACCAGTTGGAGTTTGGCTAATACGGAGTTGGGCAACCTGAGGTGGCCGCTGTTGGGCGAGGAACATCGTGACCAACTCTTTGAAACGGGCCTGGGTTCCATTATAAGCCTGTGCCATGGAAGCCACGATGGCTTTCATGTCCTCTATCCCTAATTGCAGGCACCCTTGTGTCTCAGCGGCTGTGCGGGCCTGCCCTTGCAACAACGCAGCCACGTAAGGGGCCACAGCAGCATCCAACTGTTGCTCGCCCTGCACAACCAACTAATCAGCATTTTTACCGACAGACTCATCCGAATTGCTATCCCTGTTACGTTGACTCGCTCTGGTTTCCATCATCGGTATTGAGTGTCCCACTGGGTGTGCCAAAAATGTTATGCTAAAATTCCTTCTA
This sequence comes from Telopea speciosissima, assembly GCF_018873765.1. Lineage (NCBI taxonomy): Eukaryota > Viridiplantae > Streptophyta > Magnoliopsida > Proteales > Proteaceae > Telopea > Telopea speciosissima. The sequence continues at coordinate 14,984,595 of NC_057925.1, read as the reverse complement.
CCAGCATAGTATGGTTAGAATGGAGTAAGACACTCTGACCGGTCGTGGCTGTGTAGGGTTCTACTTGTGCCCCGATAATCCGAGGACTTCTCAGGGACAGCAAACAAACAAATGTCCCAAACACTGGGATGGAATTGCACTTGGATTACTTGACGTGAATGATCTACAGTGCAAATCAAAAGGGTGCATAAAGCAAAACAAGAAAAACCTTAAGTTCACACCATCATGAAAGTAAAGGAAAGACAATGCAAGGAAATTACTTAACGTGAACCATTTACAGTGCAAATCAAAAGGGTGCATAAAGCAAAACAAGAAAAACCTTAAGTTTACACCATCATGAAAGTAAAGGAAAGACAATGCAAAGAAAATAAAGATAAGTAAAACTGCAGGTTGATTATGGGTTTGATTGATGCCGTCTCTTTGCTCCTCCTGCTTATTTATGGTAAGTACAACCGTAAGAAATGGTTTCCTGGATTTTCGGCCATGAATGTGCCATGTTCTAGCAACCACCACTTCTCAATTCCAACTGCAAAGGAAACTACCCATAGAGGTAACCGCTCCCTACCTTGGCCGATAGATCCCTACCTGACCGAAGGTGCCAAGGTGCCATCCGTCACTCTGCCTGGCCGAGCTTCCTCGTGACCGAGGAACCCCTCTTGACCGTGATAAGGCATAGCGAAAACTGGGTGTAAATAGAACTATGCTGCTGCTGACTTCTGGAGATCTGAGGGTATCCTGATTATTTCAATTGTTTGGCCTATGGGATATAGAAAGATCAGAATTTTTTTTTTAACTAAGATTCTTGTATACTGATTATTACTTGTAAACTTAATATTGAGATTGCTTGGATAATCAATCAAATATTTGTTTGGCCTATTGGTTTTCAGAGTATTGCGTGTATACTGCTTGTATGGCTTGTATACTAAGATTTTTGTTTTGCCTATGGGTTTTGAGATTATTGCTTGTATACTGAAATGTTATTTGCCCTATGGGTTTTCAGAATATCGTCCTAGGCTTAGGATTCAATTAATCCATAGATTGTTAGTTCACAAGCCAACTGTTATGATTATAACTCCTTTTATGTACTATTGTCTTAATTCAAGAAAGGCCTTGAATTAAAAATGTTGTTGAAGTGTATGTCTGATGGGAAGATTTGGGCCGCCTTTGAATATGCCTTCCTTTAGAGTACACTTTTGATTGGATTTCTCTCTTTAGGGATATTGGAGTATTGCATTTTGTTTCACGTCGGAGATGCACAAAAATGATATACTATCATTCAGTCTTTTGTCTATATTGTTGATAAAAAAAATTCTGTCAAATTGAGATTGGAGAATTATATACCCAAACCCACTTCAAATTTGTTGGTTTATGACCTCAGCAGTATTGGAAAAATTCATGAGGCGTATTATGTGCTCTCTGTGCTTTCGAAAAACTAGGGTTCTGTATGACCATCAACCAAGTCAAAATTGGATGTATTTAAGGATTTGAATCTTGTGAAAAAACTAAACTTAATACATCAACCATCTGATGGAAGCTTTGAAATGAAGTGTTTGGTGATGTGATGGGTTCCAATGAAGTGTTTAGTGATGCTCGCAAGAGCTTTATGGCTCTAGTACTTCAATGCATCCTAAAATGAAGGATTAAATGTATTGTGATTGATTACACTGTAGACCCCAATTTTTATGTCCATATAAATATGAAAATTATCAGTTGTTGATATTCATTATGGTGATGCATATCCCTTCCTTCCCAGAAAATGAAGTCTGCCTTCCTTCCCAGAAAATGAAGGCAGACTTCATTAATGTGTATATTAGCACAAAGACTGAGATATAAAGGAAAAAAAAGCTTCTCATATGACTGAACCCAAAATTATAGAACCAATGGCTAATGGCTTGCATGAGATCATATAAGTTTCATTTTCAGATGGAAGACTTTACTTACATATTTCAACCCAAATTCAGTTAAGAAAAGACCAAGATAGAAAAATGTAGTAAACAAGGCCGTTACCAATATATATAGGACAGGAGTTGGGTTATTGATATGTAGAACCGGTTAAAGGGTGATAGCTAGAAGTGACAAACTGTGATTTTTAATCACTAAATACGAGATTTACACAACTAGCCAGTAGTGTTAAACCAGGTGGCTATCGAGGATCCATTGAGTCCCCATCTTTCATGTTAGATTGCAGGGTATATTTTATTGGCTAGATTGAAATGTAGCTTGATTCCTGGTTTTGGATAAAGAGAAGAAAAATACATATTGAGTTTGAGAAGGAAGAGAGGGGGAAGAAAACCTCTTTTTGTGAGTCTTTCGCTCAAAAAGGAAGAGCACCTGTGTTTATTCTTAGGCGATGATGGTTCTTACCCTGATCAGGACTCATACAACCTTTTCCATTTGGAATTTAAGAGATTAGTAGTTTCTTGTTTTACTATTAGATATTTTTTTAAGTTTTGCAATATATTCTATTTGATGTTGCATGCCCTTTTATTCACATCATTGAATTTTGTTTGAATTTTATTTAAAAATATACAGCTGGCTCTATGACATCTCTACATATCCAATAGTGTGCTATGAATTTTATGGTTTGTGTGGTTATCACATCTTTTTTTCTTGTCTTCGATTGAATGCATTGAATTTATGCTTTTAGTACTATCCATCCTTACATCTTGTTCAGAGTAACATGGACCCGAGGATTTGGAACTCAACCATCTACTAACAGTTTACAAAAGAATATTCAAACTGAAGTTATGATTAGACAAAGATGGCAATGGTCTGATTGAGTTCTAGACAGAAAACAAACCAAACCAAATCACCAAATAGGGTGTTCTGATTAACTGAACAGTGAATTCTAATATCCTTCTTCATAGTTGGGGAGATGAGAGAGACAACAGAGAGGTAACCTTACCATAAATTGCAGCAGGAATACCTTCTTGAGAAACCCAAGCTCCCAACTTCCATTCGCTGTCATCTCAGATTATGGGTTTTCAAACATTGCTCACAAATCTAGAATGAAGTGAAGCCTAGAACCGGAAAACAATACATGTTTCCGTTTTTATGAAAAAGGTGGGTTTTCAAACATTGCTCACCTAGGCGAGGCCTCATCACCCAGGCGCGGCCTCACCCAGGCCTGGCCTCACCCAGGCGTGACCTCACCTAGGCGTGGCCTGTACCCAGGCGCGGCCTCACCAAGGCGGCGGCCTCACCCAGGCACGGCCTGCACCAGGCGCGGCCACACCCAAGCGCGGCCACCACTTAGGCGCGGCCTCTCACCCAGCCGTGGCCCCACCCAGGCGCTGCCACACCCAGGAGGGGCCACCACTCAGCCGCGGCCTCACCTAGGCGAGGCCACACCCAGGCACGGCATCGTGGACGCAGACATGATGTGCACAAACATCGGGGCTACTCATCTATGACCCAATCGTATCACTACAGACTCATGTCACCACCAGGACTCTAGGCCACCGCTTAGAAGTCACGTCACCCAGACGGATTCAAGCACCAATGACGTTATCACCACACACGGGTATCTATCCACTAAGGATCTTGATACCACCAGGACACTCGCTCCCGTGAGGAGATGGCCAATCAGGATAGAGCCCCGTCAAGGGACATCTAAACTCATATTGAATAATCACTATTCATCTGTTTGCACCAGGAGATCTAACTTTGGCATCGAAGAGCCCTAGGCCGAAACCACACCGGTTCTCTCTGTTGACCCCTTGGTCCACTTGCAGGTGACGGCACTCGTAGGACCGCTCGACGATTTCTTGACGCAACAACATGTTTCCGTTTTTATGAAAAAGGTGGAGTTTACAGAAACAGAAGTGAACTCCAGTTAATAATAACTCAAGAGATGTTTCCTCTGGTTGGAACTTGGAACTCAAGAGATTTTACTAGTTAGAATAGTTGCAATCATGAAAAAGGTGGAGTTTACAGAAACTGAAGTGAAGTCTAGAACGGGAAAACAAAACATATTTCTGTTTTTAGATGGATTTACAGTATTCAATCAAATGGGTTTTTTTTTTTCGACATAAAAAAGAATACAAAAATAATGAAGAAGAAGTCAAAATTTTGATAAGAGATATGGTTCTTTTCATTGTTCTGTCTTTCTTTTCTCCATGAAAGCATTTATTCTCTTCAGTGCAACTTCTAGTGATATGTTTAGCTTTGCTACCTAAACCAGCCTGGTTGAGAACAATGGCATGAAGATCCTAGTGATATGATCAGCATTGCTACCTGCACTATCGAATTCCACCGCTCCAATTCTCCTTCTCTTGTGGGTTTCTCCAAAAATGGACTCAAATTCGTCCACCAAAACAATCCTCCATTCCCTTTCAAACGCTCAATGCCAGCTTTCCTCAAGCCTTCTATGATCATTTATTATGTAAAAGCACATCAGCTCCAAACAGCCCACTACAGAGGAAGTGAGGATTTGGAACATTAACATGGACTCGAGGATTTTCCTCAAAATATCCACTGCTTCCTGATTTCCTACCCTGTTCAACAAATATAAGAAGAAAAATAAAAAAACTTACAGTAAGAATATTAACAAGAAAAATAGATAATTAAATGAAGAGATAGCAGGCTAAGAAATATATATTATGCGCAATTATATGAAACTAAGCCACTACATGGTTTTAATCTAAGAAGTAATACAAACAATGATACAACAAAGGCTATCTAGCTTCTTGCACATCACTGATTCTTTCTTCCTAATCAGATCTTGGTGTGAAGGAACAAAAGCAGAGATCCATATAATGCATGCAAACTGGAGATGGAACACTGGGTTAGAAGGAACAAATGTATTAAGACAGTCCATCAGAATATGAAATTAAAGCATATGGATAGCACAAAATTATAACAAGCAGTGGCCCTAAGAAAATGATAACAGGATTAGAATAAGATGAGAGGAAAAGGTTGTACGAGTCCCGATGGATTCGAACCATCCTCTCTCGGGAACAAACCCAGGTGCTCTTCCTTTTGGAGCTAAAGACTCACCTACCTCCATAAACCATTATAGTTAAAGTCTATAATAAAAATTTAACGAATCACACATGGAATGATATAAAGACCAAATAGAGCACCAGTAGCTAATTCAAAGTTCAAAACAGAGTCTTTCTTTAATTGGCTTCGATGATTAAATGATCAACTAACCGAATCTTTTTTTTTTGTGCTTAGATCTAGGAGAAATAAAACAGGAAAACTTTAACTAACATCTTTCTACCAACTAAGAAGTAAGAACAGAGGAAATGAAATTGTAACTAACAGCTTTAATCCATTAAAAAAAGAACTACATTTGTTGAATAATCCTTGATTAATCTCTGCTATAACTTGCCTACAATTTGCTTGAATAATTAATGGCATCAATTCCTTGATTAACAAATCTACTTAGTACACATAACATGAAGAAATCAAAGTAATATATTTCCAGCATGGCTTGAAGTATAATATTTCATGAAAATTATGTAAATTTCTTAGGTTCATGTAGGAGTCCTTAAATGATTATTCGCCCCCCAACAAAAGCACTAGTGACAATGAAATAGCAAAAGAAGGAATGAAAGAAAGCTGGAAGTGCTGACCAATATAATCGTTATCAAAGGAAAACAAAGAAGGAAATGGCTGACACCTGAAGGAGGTCTACAGTAGTATTCAGATAAAAAAAAATGAAAATGAATAATTTGAGATCCTTGAAAACTGGATTGTTTCATTTCAGATTAGAACCCCGAACTCCAAAACCGAAGGTCAAGAAAGGGGAAAAAAAAAAAGAAAAAAAAAAAGCTTTGAATGACAAAGCGCATGCATATTTCTCCTAAGGTCTTTCACCTAATTTTTGTGAGCAAGATCAAAGCTTCTCAGTTCCTACAGGAAAGAAAAATTAAAATAAATCCATAAGAAATACAAATAAAAAGACAGTGAAGTGACAGATTATGAGCCAAAGATCATTTGATACGAAAAAACCCCACATTGAAAAAGAAAATGAAGCACAAATGTTCAACAAAATAGAGCAACGATCAAGTGATAAAGAGATAAACGAGGCTAAAGTGGATCCAAATCCGGCTCCTTGGACCCCAAGGAAATTCCCTAGGGACATCCAACGGTTGAGTTGTGCCGCACACATCCTGATGACTGAATGGCATGTCCCCAAGAGAGGAGCTGGATGCCCTTACTGCTAAAGTTACAAGAGGGACTCAAGGTCATGAAGATATCCAATCAGGATTGATCATGCAGTTGTACTGAGAACTTTCTAGAAGCTCCATCTACAAGAGAGGCGCACTACTCCGAACGTTCTTAACCTCTACAGAAACACCATGTTATCATATATTTGCTCACCAATTTTTATCACCTCCAATTCGTTGCCCCTTCCAATTCCCTCCAATCCCTCACATAGGAACAGAAATGACCACCCTACCCCACCTTGGGCAGTGTACTCGGGCAGTGGGTAAGGTGGTCATTTCTGCTCTTATGTGAGGGATTGGAGGGAATTGGAGCGACCAGGAATTGGAGGTGATAACGATTCGGTGCCATGACGCATGACTCTTTTTTTCTTTTTTTTTTTTATTTTTTTTTTTTTATTTTTTAATATAAAAGTGTTTGACAGTGACAATCCCAAGACCTTAGTACTTTCAAATACTAGATTTCCTCGGCCATACAACCAGGAGAAATTCCTCAAAGTAAATTTGATTTACATCTTCAATCATACAACTATTGCATCTACACTTGGATTGGAATCTTCTATCATAGATAACAACATTGATACTCATAAATTAATAACACAGGAGAAATCCCAAAGAAAAAGATTCCGATCGAGCTGCTAATATTGATTGTCTACGTAAATTCTTCCGGTACCCTCATGCTCATGGGACCCATTTTTTGTGGCTCTCCTCTTGTTACGTCTTCATTAGAGGAGACCATTTTACCAACCTTAGACAAATAAAATCATCCGTACTGAAATCTCTTGTCTCGTGCACGCATCTTTAAATGTAGACGTGACACCTGTCAACCACACAAATTCCAAAGTCTGAGCTAATAGGATATTCAATTTATGCATATCCGCCACGTGTCATATGGAAGACGTAATACTAATAGACCCATCATCAGTCACAGAATTTGTGGCTGCAAAGAAACCCCCCCAAAAAACACTCAAGGCTAGGACACAGAGACTTCTCTCAGTACGCCACATTTCATATGTCATTTGTTAAAATAACAGGGGCATATCAGGAATAACATCTTAATGGCAAGACGTGTGAACTTTTTAAAGTGTGCAGTAAGCTACCGACAAGGCGACAGGTGATAAGAACCACAAAATGAAGAACCCGGAATCCGGATCAGCTGCTTGTGTGTGAAGAATAATTACTCTCCGCATACGGTTGCTAACCAACATTAAAGGGTGTCAAAATGGATTTGAAACCGATTATCAGAACCGAAACAAACCGTTTACAATTGAATCGAATCACACCATATAAAAACGATGCAATTCTGATTTCATAGGTTCTATTACATGTTTGATTCGATTTTAAATTGGAAAACTGTACTTATAAATCGAATAGAAACCGAGCACAAGGAATGAAGGTTTGGAACCCAGACTTTGAAGCTTTATCAATTTCTCGTGTTAGGTCTGAGCTTGTTTGCGTCATCAAGTCGTATCGCTTAGAGTGCTCACGTTTTTCAGCTCCCTTCGATCCTCTCACTTAAACAGTTAAACAGGCTTAATCGACATCTCCGGATCATAAATAGGGATTTCCATTAGTTAGGGATATACTTGCTTGGTATCCAAATTCACCAAAGGGGGGAATTTTTTCAGTAACAAGACAAAAGAAATTGGCAAGGTAACCTCATTCCCCAATTTCCCAATTAAACAACTCAACTAGACAGAAACTTGTAGTCATAGTCTTTTAGCACTAAATAGTCGTTGGCCTTCACACGCATAAAATGCCTCCTTGGTTCAGGACTAGGGGTGTCAATAATGCCCGGCTGGCCCGAACCCGTTCGAACTCTCCCTGAGCCCGGACCCGACCCGACCCTAATCTACCAGTCCGAAGGGCGGGTTAGGGTTAAGTTTTTGGCTGACCCTGGCAGGGTCGGGTCGGGTCCGGGATAAGACCTCGGGCTTAGCCCGACCCGGCCCGGACCCGACCCTGTATTAGTTATAGATATATAATATTATATATTAATGTATATATTATAAAGGAAAAAACAAAAAGCCAATAGTAAACCCTAAAATCTAAATCCCTTTTCATTTTTTCACTTATCCAGATCCGAAAAGCCACCGCTCGACAATCGTGCCTCCATCTTCCTCCTTCCCTGCTATCAAGCTTCAGTGAAGATCAAGGAAGCTGCTTACCTACGTCGAGTTCTTACGTTCATCTTCTGTTGGCTTGCTTCCAACAATGTTTGTTCATGGATTTCGACAGAGAGAGAGAGAGAGGAGAGTCGCGAGTACTCTAGTAGAATACTAGGGAGTACAACATGAAGGTACAATGATGCAGATAGGCGTTGGATAAGAAGCAGAGTTTGAGCCGAAGTTTGTTTAGTTGAGTCCATAGTAGAGTCTAATTCTATTTATGTTTTAATTAGGGTTTCTTGTTTCAGTTTTAGAGTAAGAGTATTCAATTATTTTTTTTTAAATACCATTGTAATCCACCAATACTCAGATTTGAGAGTTTTGGAATGAAATTTTTTTTGGGTTAACCGATGGTTGCCATGAGCCTTGCGTGCACTCCTCCCTCCACTGATTTCCTTCTTCTTTTACCCAGCTGCTACTTGCGTTTATTCCTATTGGTTGCTTATGCTATTGAGGATTGAGAGGCCTTGGGGTGTGGTTGCTACTCTCAAAATTTCAGAACAAAAGACCTCCAGATGAGAGAGATCTATCACTCAAGAAGATTGAAGCCCTGTTCCGCCTGGTTCTGTTAGCCTGAGGTTGAAGAAGACTTCAATCGTGAGTCTAATTCAAACCCCTATTTGTTTTATTTTCCTTAATACCCTTGCCCGTTATTCCTTATTCTCTACTTAGTCTATTATTTTGCTTTGTTCCTAGTGTGACCCTTCACATTAGTTACATTCCCTTCTTTATCTTTTCACTCTTGCCTACCCAAATACACTATTAGTTTCTGTTCATTTACAATCCTGCTACTGTTCTTATAAATCTTCAACCCATTGAAAGTTGGAACTTTATTCTATAAATGAATATCATAGACAGAACCAATAGTATATGTTCTTCTGTTTATGGTGGGTAGATAGTTCTCTCCCTTAAATTCAAGTCAAAATATTGCATTTGTTGTATTGGCTATTGATAAAAAATTAAAGCCTCTTGCAATATATAAATTAAGCTCTTAGGATTTTTGAATTTTTAATGTTTATTCTTTTGCCAGCTTTGTTCTTTTTATCTCATGTGTTCAATAATTTGAGTTCTTGAGGAAAATGTAATTGAGGTACTTGAGATAAGCTTGCAGTCTTGCTTGTGAATTATTTTTATTTAAATTTATAAGTCCCTCTCTCCCTCTCTCCTTCCCCTCTTATTCTTCATCTTTAATTAAAGAAATTTTCAAGTGTTTTTTAGATATATTTTCTTATATATATCAATCAGGGTCAAGACAGGGTCAATCAGGGCCAACCCGACCCTATCCGACCCTATCAGGGTCGGGTTGGGCCAGGCCGGGTTAGGGAAAACCTTGGCAAGGTCGGATCAGGGTTGAGGGTTTCTTGGCCCTACCAGGGTTGGGTCAAGGTCAGGGTCAGGGTTTAGGCAGGCCCGGCCCAACCCGACCCATTGACACCCCTATTCAGGACAAAACCAAGCCGATACATGCGACTGCCAGAACCAATGTTTCTTTCTTCTCCTCGTCTTGCCTGGATCCCAAATAACGACTGAGCCATGTTTCTTCAGAAGCTTCAATTAGTGTGACAGTGTCTTAGTTTAAAATTTGGATTAAACTTTCTTCAGATTTCAGCAAATGTCTTCAACTTTCAACAGAGATGAAACCACTCCTTTCTTTGGCTTCTTTGGAGCCGTTAACGACTCTCGTATTCTTTTGTAAATCTATGTTTTCCTTGCAATCTTTGAATTTTAAGTTTATAGTTTCTTCTATTTTCTATGTCAAGTTGTTAACCTTAATTGATTTAATTATAGGTATGGGTGCTACTTATGATATTGTTGAGAGTGGTTATCTCTCACATACACATAAACAAACAAGTGGTTACTTCCCAGTTCCCACATAGCATTCGGCTCCTCTCCTACGACCTGCCCCACTTACAACCTTCCTATCAGACACAAACAAGAACAAAATGATCACCCTATCCCCTACCTGAACACCCTGCCCAGATAGGGACCACCCATGTTTGTGTATGATAAGAGAGAGGGAGGTGGGGTCCACAGAGATGCCTGATCAGAATTGACCATGCAACTGTGCTTGGAACTTTCCTCAAGCCCCATTTACAAGAGAAACGCATTACGGCTCTGCATAAACAATCATTTAACATTCTTTGTTTTTCTTTTTCGTTTTTTTTAAATGTCTAAGAGACGCTTCTTTGATAGTGACATTCCCCTGTCCTCTAGTACTTACAATACTAGATTTCCTCGGCCATATAACCAGGAGAAATTTCTCAGACTTGGATTAATGGAATCTTCGATAATAATAATTACAAATGAATCACACAGGAAACATCCTCAAAGAAAAAGATTCCAATCGAACTGCTAATACTTCATGGGACCCACAGTCTAACCTAACATCTTTATTTAATTTTTGAATATAATAATAGTCCACATTGTTTGTGGCTCTCAATTTCTTGATACGTCTTCATCATCACGAGAATCATACGTCCACCAACAAGTACCAAAGTTTGATCTGTTGGGCATGCTTGCCACGTGTCACATAGAAACACCTAATAGGCGCAGTCAATTAAAGAAATTGTGGCTGCAAAAACTATGACGCGTAGACCTCTCTCAGTACGCCACTTTTCACATGTCATTAGTTAAAATATCAGGGGCATTTCAGTAATAGCATCTTAATGACAAGACATCATGTGAAGTAGTTTTTCTTTTTCGTTTTTTCTTTTTTTGACTGAGAGTGTACAGTAAACTGCCGACAAGGACTCCAAGTGAGAATGAGAACCACAAATTGTAGAGTCTGGATTGGGAGTTTGGATCTTCTACTGCCAAGATCGTGCTGTCCAGACACTGTGCTGGCGTAATGTCTGCCTTATCTCTATCCAAACATCTTGCCCGAGTGGGGGGTAAGACAGTCTTTGTGGGTAACACCGTGTCTGGGTAGTACGGTCCTACCGAGCAGCTCGACAGTAGAAGATCTAGATCCCTGGATCAACTGCGTGTGTGTGGAGAGTAATTATTCTCCGCATACGATGGTTAGCCGACATGTCACAATGTTAGAGCGTGGATTGTGTCTTTGTGCAAGTACAGTTCAAGTCTAAGGCCCTCATGGGTTGATTCCATGTGAGTCCTAGAGGGCTTGGACGATACTTGTATAAGGACACAATCCGGTCTCATCAATGACAAGGAATGGTTGCTTGCTTACCACTAGAGTCTCTCTCTCCCATTAATCTCTAGTTTTTTTGTTTGTCTGGGAGGTGGAGGCAGTTGTCCTCGTGTCGCAGATGTGGAGGATAGGATGGGGAAGTTGAAGCGATGTTTCTATCGTCCAGGGGATGGGGCGGTATTACAAATGGGGTAGGGGTGGAATTGTTAGGTACAGTGTTAGTGAGGGAAGGCCGATAAGTTGCAAAGGGAGAAAGTTTGATGGAGTTGTCTCACTTCTTATATTAAAAAAAAGGGAAAAAATCTCTACTTGGTGGTGTTTCCTACGCCCTCTCATAGGGCACCATGAAATGATGTCTCTTTCCCCTAAGTAGATACCCAGACATTCTCATCCATTGGCTCAGACGCTTATGTAGAGACTATATGACCAAGTAAAGATCTCTTGCCCTAAAAAAAATAAGAAACATAAGAATCCCCTTTACAACTAAACTACGGGTTGAGGCGAGAGGTTCATACAAGTTGACGAAATTTTGCTGTTAGACATGTTCTAAGAACATTCCTACTACCCGGGCTTACCGCTAAAGAAATGATATCTAAAATGATCTAAAAAGGTATTTGTATACTAAAGAGGAAGTGATTATTCCATTTCTTTGGCTGCAGGCCCGGGTAGCAGGAATGTTGCTGCAACCGGGTAGCAGCAAAACTTTATCCAATACAACTGGACACCCCCGGCGGCTTGCGAGTAAAATTGATGCCACGTGAACGAATATGTGAAGAGAGATTGAGATGGAGGGCTCTCAGCCACGAAATCCAATTTCCAACTCACGACTTCTCAGCCACAAACACAGAAACCACCTTATAAAGGCATTTCTTATACAAAGAGAAAGTTGTGTCTCAGTCACTCTTCTTCTTACATACAAACTACACACAACAGCGAGGCCCTTCAAATCCAAAGCATCTCTGCTTCAACTTTGAAACCTTACTGCTCAAGAAATTTAATAGCTCTTTCTTCACTGTGATTTTGGATTTCTTAGCTTCAACCATTTTCTTACTGGGTATCAAGAACTGGGTTTTCTTCAAGCAGTGAATGTATCAAAGGTTTGTTCTTTATCGACTTTCTATCAGATTGGGTCTATATTTAAGCTGCAAAGTAAAAATTTAAGAGATGGGTATTCACCATTTTTAAGATTTGGGATTTGTTAGCTTCAACCATTTTCTTACTGGGAATCGAGAACTGGGTTTTCTTCAAGCATTGAATGTATCAAAGTTTTGTTGTTTATCGACTTTCTATCAAATCAGATCTACATTTAACCTGCAAAGTAAAAAAAAAAGAAGTAAGAGATGAGTATTCACCATTTTTAAGATTTGCAGAGCATTTTACTCTATATTTGTTTGTTCTTGGAAAACTCCTGAGGACTTTAGTTCTCATTGTCTTTTTGTTTGAAGATTAGGGAGCTCTTTTTTTACCTATTTGTTCTTTCCGTTTACAGCTTTAGTTTGAAATCTATGTTCAGTTGAAGTGATTCTTGGAGTTTGTTTGGGGACTAGTGATCAATAAGGATGATACTGGAATTCTGTTGCAGTGGTATGGTTGCAGGGGTTTGAGGGATATGGAATTCCGTATATAAAATTGTCTTTTTGCCATTAGGTTTCCTTGGTTTGATTATTGGATAGGAGCAAGAAATTGGAGTTGTTTACTAACTTATACGGGCAAATATTTGTAGAGACTGGCTTAAGTGGTTCTGTTATATTCTTGATCTGATATTCACTATTGACTGAGGATTGGTTCTCTCTCTCTCTCTCTCTCTCTGTAATTTCTCTACCATGATTTTCCTTTGGGGGGGGGGGTGGAATGATTTCGAGTACTTGTGTAATGTGTTGATCTTTTTAATTATGTTTATGTATTTGTTTCATATGTAGATATGTTTTGTTTTACATTGTACATCAAAAATACATTTGTTTCTAGTCTTGGCTAGTGTTGAATGCTCTAACTCTAGCAGGGTATTGTTTGGGCTGAAAATGAAATTAGTATGGTAATGGCATCTCTTTGATTATTTTCTTTTCAGGTAGATAACATGGACGGCTATGTTGGACTAGAAGCTGATAGTTTTGGTGTTTCAAAACGTCAAAAACCATCACTTAGATATCCATCACAAGAATATTGTTTGCCATGGGGAGTAGCTATTTCAGAAAGTTTTGGGTCCCCAAACGAGTACTGCATTGGTGCAACAAATTTGAAGAGCGAAGAACTTAACTTTAATGGGAAAGGCTCCCCTAATGAATTTGAGGCTGAAACCTCCATTCCTGGAGAATCATCCACTGAGTCAAGTTGGTGTGAAGGGTTTTCCTTTGTTGATCGCAGCCGAATGAATCCAGAAGCTTCTCTGGATGGGACCAGACATTTAGACAATCGGCCAGATTACCAGCTTGATGGCATTGGCGGGATAGATCATCAAACAGATGACATTTTCTTGTACAAGCATTACCTCTGGAGTTCTTATGATACTTGATTTAATGCCTGTAGGATATTATGTAGCTCACTATGATGCTTTAACTTGTTATCTGTCATAGATGTACTACTGTTTTTTATTTTTATTTTTTCTGTCTCAATTGAATGGGCCCGTCTTGCTTCTCAGTCTTCAAATTGTTCTCTGGTTGCAGAAGATCATTACTTGAAGAAACTCCACCTGGCATGGAAAATCCATACAGATCTGTTAGCATGTATCCTGTGTCTGACTGCAGCGCAATGCCGTCGAAAAATATCTTGACAGGCATGATAGTGGATTCACAAAGTATCTCAGTGGACACATCTACTACAAACAGCTCAAAGAATCTTAATAGATTAACACACTGCTTTCCTTCATCAGCAGACTGGGACAGAGTGGAAAATATGCCAAATTTCATGCCAGCCGATTCAGGAAAAATGGAAGATTGCTCAATGAAAAAGGTCAGATTTTCAATTCATCAATAAGTTGGTGCAGCACTGTAATGCTACCTAAGCACGTAAATGAAGAAAATATGAAAATAGTTCTTCCAATGTCACAAAAGACCTACTGCATGTCTTAGCGGGTGTCATAGAAGGAGCATATTACTTCTCTGGAATCACAATGAAGGTGGCTTGGTTTTTCATAATGAGACTAACAGTAAAACTAATTATGATTAGGATTCCTGAGTTTTGTGTTGGGTCCTTGGCAGCTTTAGTGGAAAAAACAGTAAGATGTCTGACCCACAAATATTTTGTTTGTTCTTTTTTTTTCTTCAAAATTACTTCTCATTTGGTTGGAGACATCTAATTCCTTTCTAATGGAAAGTGATTTTTTGAAAGAAAGCTACTGAGGATTCTAATTCTATTTTTGATTCATCTGTACAAATAATATGTCATATACTTTCTTGTTTTCATGTATATTCCATTAAATTTCTTCTTACCACCATATTTTAGATAACAAAGTCCCTTAATCTCGGTAATGCTTGTACCTCCTAGGAACCAGCTGTACCAGGATTGATCCCAGCTGAACTAAGCAGCCCTTACAAAGGAGAGGGACATTTGAATGCCGGGAGATCTTTAGAAGAATCTGTGTTGCAGGAGCTTGAATTGGCTATGGCACAGGTTAAAGTAGGAATCCTGAAAACTTTAACAATTCTGTTATTATTAATTTTATACATTAAGGTTGCTCCATTGTGACCAAGTGGTCACGGGTTCGAGTCTGGAAACAGCTTCTCTGAGAAAGCCAGGGGTAAGGCTGCGTACATTGACACCCCCCCCCCCCAGATCCCGCAGTGGTGGGAGCCTCGTGCACTGGTACGTCCTTTTTAAATCAAATGATCCTTTGTTTTGTTTTGAACAGTTGACCAAGAGAACACGTCTTTGCTTTCGAGATGCCCTGTACCGCCTTGCCAAGAGCTCGGAACAACCACATGTAGTAAGTCAGACTCGAAGTGGAGAGATTACCATGGAAAAACACTCTTTGTCACCAGTTCCTTACAGAACATCCAGGTACTGTAGTCACAGGATTTTCTTTAGATTGCTAACAAGAAGATTTTATCCAAGAAAGAGAATGACTATAGATGTATGATAACAGGGACTCAATCTGGAAGCAGGACTAGGACCAGAAAAAAATGCATGTGAATAGACCAAAGCTCAGACTAGCCCGGAACCCATCCATGAGGGATGACAATGAGGCAGGTTCAGGGAGGTTTCACTAATCACATACCTGACCCTCTTAGATATTGTTCAACCTGAAACTTAACCTGCACCATGAACGTCCATGAGGCTCACCAATTTTTTATGGTTAATAGGCTGGACAGCCTGAACCTACCGAGTGAAGTGGGTACCCAGAGTTTTCATGTACCATACCTGACTTATCCGATAGGTTCATGCTATATCCCAACCATGTCGGGTGAGCACCATTTAAACCCCCACATTACCATCACTATCTGTATCTCCATATGAAGAATACCTAATGATAGCACTTTTGGCAAGAGATCAATTTAGAATCCACAACCCATGCCTCTCTCTAGAGTTTAGAGGTGTCCAAGGACATTATGTAACTTTAGTTTTCCTTGGTCCAAAGACCTTTAATATTCCTTGTATCCTCATAGGGCGAAAAGATATTGACCAGTTCAAACCTTGGAGCTTCGTTTTATACCAAAGTTTCTTGGCTTTTCCTGTTAGCATCCATGAAGATGAGTTACTGTTCCCTGATCCAGAGGGATTTGGGCAAAAGGATATCTGCATTCTACTTAAGCGACCAGTCTAACCCTTCAATTATTTCAAGAAAATTTCCCCCCTACATATTTTCAAATAGTTGTTAATTATCCAATTGAGGGAGAAGCAATACTAGGTTAAACTTCTGTTTTCCATTATACCTACATGTCTTGTAACTCTTTTCACGTGGCCGATATTCATAGTTTCATACATTGAGTGGTCCAGTTGACTGTTCCCACATAGGTGACCTCTTTGATGAAATAGTAACCTGATTTGATGATAATTTACTTCCCAATAAATTACATTCTTTCTATTGAAATCCTTAGTACTTACCCAAATTACTTTTTTCAGCAGAAATCACTTTCTTTTTACATATCAAATAAAAAGGAGAAAAATGTCTGGAATTGTCAAAAGAAATACAAAATAATAAGGCCAAAAAGTGGTTCAGTTTTGGTCCGTAGGAACTTCTTAATGGAACCTCTAAACTGTGGTCTCCTTTTATTTGTTATGTTTCTTGCTTAGAGCAAGGGTAAAAGGTACGGCTGCCAGGGCAAATGCCCACGTTTGAGTCTTGTGGGCGGACACTTTGCGCAAAAATGCCAAAGGTTAGGACTTGCATAGGCCAGCCCAGCACTGGGTAATAACCCTTCTTTCTCTGACCAGTTTGGATGGAACTGGAGGTGGGTGCATGAATACCTTGATCCAAGCATTCTCTCTTAGTTTTTCCTAGACTTCTTTGTATTAATATTTGTTCCAGAGTCATTTAACAGGAAATGAATTGTAGCTGACAATCATATGGGATTTCATTTCTGACATTCAAATCCAAATGTTTTTGTTTCTTGTCATTTTGTAGACATAAGCTTCTATTTTCCAGTCTTTGCCATTTCATAATCGCTCATTTGAACTTGTTTTCAGGTTCCAAAGTGTGAATGCTACAGACTATCAAACTAACACCATTGATTGGACCATTGAGAAGCTCATGTTTGATAAGCTGGACTGTGACACAGCTGATCTTTCTTCTGATGTATCAGTAAACTTAAGCAAGGAAACTGTCATGATGGAAGGATCAACGAGCTATGGTTTGAATTGGACATCGATCCCTCAATATTCTCGTTGCTCACTGCTACCACAAGATGCTGGCAATTTGATCCTTGGTGGAGAGAACAATATAATGATTAATTTTTAGTGACATCTAAAGCATACAACCAGTACTAGGTTTGGATTGTAAATGAAATATGAGAAGCCTTAAAACCAAGATCTAGTTGTTTATCAGGTCATCACCATAATGAGAGAGGCTTCGCTACTGTCTCCCCCCCCCCCCCCCGCGGCGGCGAAATGCATGTACATATATGGTTGGTTATTTAATGTAAAGCACTCTGTGTTCTATGTTCTATTATCAGTTGGATTGAGCTTTCACAAAAAAGGAAAAATTAATGGGAGTGAGCTTCAGTGTTTTATCAATTATCAGCAGTGGATGTGGCTATTAAGTCTAAAGTTTAAAAATTGAAACTCTCTGAAGAAAGAAATCATCACTTGTTTCTTATTTATATTTTCTGGTACAATTACTAAATTAAATTTTAGTCAATCAAATAGAATATATTTAGGATTGAAACATTGCCCTTAGAGCTGTTCCAAAGATTTTTTTTTTTTATTAAAAGAAACCTCAAATTCATTATAAGGTTCATAAAATGATTACACAGACCCTCTAAAACATCGAGGCAGGTGAATGTTCACGTACGTGAATGATTCACAGCCGTTCAGATGGAACATTCCTATAGAATGGATTCCATCTAAATGGCTTTGAATCGTTCACGTACGTGAACATTCCCTGCACTCTAAAACATCTCCTGATTGAACATGAGCACAAACACCAGAGATAGATTAAGAATTCAGCAACATCCACCACTTTTGGCCATGTAAAGGTGGGTCATGGGGAACCCCTGGCAGGACAACTTGTAAATACTTGGATCAACTGTAAGTCGAATCAAATTTAAGATATTAAAAAGAGGCATTTATTATCACTTCCCTACACTTGGCATATATTTATTAATACTCTTCTACCTTAAACTTTGTTTCTATACTCCCCAACATTTAGACTCTTACCTCTCCTTCTCATGGTTTTAAATATTCAAATTACTAACTAGTTCAAAAGAAAATGATTTAAATCAAACCAATTCAAATTGCTTTTACATTTTTTTTATTTTTTATTTCTAAATATCACAAAAAAAAAAAAAATAGTGAGACCCACATCATCTTCTTCAACTCACTCATTCCTTGCTCATTATTTCTTCTCTCACCACCCCCACTTTCCCTGCAACCCTACCCCCACCCCTGCTACAGGCTAAACCTCATGTCCCCTACCCAACACTTGCTCCCTCCCTGCCTTTCCGTCTCCCCAGCGCCTGCAATCCTGTGTCCCAATTCCATTCTTTTAAACCCTACCTAACCTTAGAAATCTATCCAGATTCATCGATCCAAATCGACCATAATCCGGATCAGCATTGTCAATTCTAATACCAATTCTTAATACAGAGGGTTGGGGTCAATACTATCCAATATTACTGGAGCCTTTATGAACCCATAACTTCCTAATCGTCGGAATTGGCCAATTCAGTTCGGAATGGACCAACCTTGATCATGATTGATCGTTGATGTATTGGATCTCTACCTTACAGCTTCACCAGACAAAATCTGAATGAATGACGGAAAAATCGCTCAACTTGGCCTTGTCTTCCCAGTTCCTCACTCCCTCGTCCCTAAAAAGCAATTATTTCTCTTGGAATTGAATCTCCTCTTTGTGGAAGAGAAGCAACAGCATAATAAAGGATCCGACTCCTCTACTTCCAGGGCGGGCAGTACTGCCGTGCGCCCAGTTTTACCCCACAAACAAGGCAGCGGAAAGTACCGCCTTGCCCCTGCCAGAGTGGGGGCAAGGCAGTACTTTCCACCCGCCTTGTTTGTGGGGCAAAGCTGGGCGCACGGCAGTACAGCCTGCCCATAATAAAACGATGGTGTTTTCGGCTGCTAAAGTCCCCCCCTACATATTCTCAAACATTGTGGCCAAATGCTGGCTCAAAACTCAAGGACTGTAGCCCTTCAAATCATCTTCCGATTAGCTTTGGGAGTCATAATTCATATGAGGGAGATATGACTTGAACATTATCTGTTATGTAGAATTTCCAAATTGTTGTAATACATACAGAAATTTCATTGGCATTTTGAGTCACCGTCTATTTTGAATCTTTAAAATCTTATAACATAAAAGTTGTAATATTAATGTCTTCTTTCCAATGACACCATGATAACATTATGACATCATACGAGTGAGATATTACCATTTTCTTATTGGTGCGCAAAGTAGTAGAAGGCCTAAAGCGAAAGATTCCAAATTGAGGGTTCTTGTTCGACCCATGTTTTGAAGCCCTACATAGCATTTTTAAGCTATTTTTGAAGTATTTTCCATTGCACGGACCAGAAACAAAAGTGGGTTTTGGGAAAAGAAAAGAAGAAAAGAGAGTGGAAAGGCCCCTTAAGAAGATTAGTTGTTGAGTGCTTTGTGATGATATTCGAGTTGGGTTTGCATTAGGGAGTAGAAAAGTGGGGGGAAAAAAGGTCGGGTTTCAATTTGGGGATGTCATATTGGTTGCATCAAGTTCACATCAAAGGCATTGATTGAAGTTTATTGACTCTCTAGAGATTGAGTTTTGATTGTAGTAAGCTTATTTTATCTTTGGCTTTTATTATTCATTACTTGCATATCAGATTTTAGTCTTGTAACTTAGTTTTGTGTTTGGTAAACTAGGTGCTTAAATAATAGTCTGTACCAACTCATGCTTGTATTTGGGGCATTGTCTATAAGCCCATTTCTATTTTTCATCATTACATTTGGCTATCAAATGGGTGCCCCCTTGCAATGGGTGCTCTTGAATCATTAAGTTGAGTGTTGGGCATTGCTCCGTGGACGTAAGCTTGTGGTTGAACCACGTAAAATTCCAATATTGTGGGTATTATTATTTGTGCATCTATTAAAGTGTTATCTATTGTAGGATGGGTGTGTACAACTGGGGTCCGCCATAGGATTGTTTATGTTTATTTGCTTATGAGTGAGAAGTGGGTATACTACACGACCATGTGGTAAATTGCACAGGATGTAGAAAATTACAATTAGCAGTCAAGCAATTTGAGTAGGCAATTTGTAATATGTTTGAGCAATTAGAAAATAAATTTTAAAAAACATTGATTCATCTTCTCTTAGTGTTAAGCCAAGTTCATCAATTGGTATCATAGCATCGGGCTTGGGGACGGTTTGATCAATAGTTAAGAGTTGGATATGTGTCCATCAAACCCAATTTAATAATAAAATATTTATTTCTTTTTACGCATGACATATATCTTTATTGGGCTTGTAAGTTGTTCCATGGGTTTTCACTCAAAACGATTCTCGGCTAGGGATAGGACCGGACATCTTGTTCATATGGTCGTCACATTGTATGTTACCAAAAATGAGTTTTTGGTGCATAAATGTGGGTACACATACTGTGTGTGTATAGAAAGAATCTGGTAAGAATCTTGCATGTTCTACTACCACTTGTTTGAGAACGAGATTAATACCCATCGGTTGACATTTGACCTGAGAGATCCCATTCGTTGCAGTGCTGGGTCACTTGTTTTGGTAAGCCAATGGTTGTCGTCCTACAAACTATATATTGGCGTTGGACACGTGATCACACATTGTTAATGAAAGAGATGCTCAACATGGAATCCACTGCTGTTAATTCGGGAATATCAAGGAGAGAGAAAGTCTATGATGGATCAGACAGAAATCTGGTATCAGTGTCATTTTTGTAAATTGTTTACAAAATTATTTTGCAATATAAAAAATAATTATTTATGTATTTAAATTTATTTAAAATATTTTTCGGGCGTCCGATCACTATCACAGAATCTCTGAAATGGACTTATACAATGGGTTGGGGGTTAGCAGTATTTAATTAAATACCCTATAGCTCATTATGAGATATTAGATTAGTGGAAGGTCTTCTATAAAAATTAAAGAGTTTAATTTGCATGACAATATTTGGGAATATTAAATTGATTAATTATCTTTTTGTTTATGACAATAAATAAAATATAATTAGATTATATGGTTGACCATAATTAAAGAGATAGCAATCCCTTTAAGATTCTACCTCTTCCCATTATGGAAGTAAAAGTGTTGCACAAAATTAGAAAGTAGAGAGTTTCACCAATTTAGCAACACTTTGATTTTTGGAAACCACACTTGAGAAAGAGAAAAATTGGCAAGTATGAATTTAGGAAAGTGTACTTGGCCAAGCAACAAAAATATAAAAGAGAGGGAGAGAGCACTCCATGATTTTGGGGTCTTTCCTCTCTCTCTCTCTCTCTCTCTCAAGTTTTCTTTTCTTCTCTTCTCTTCTCTTCTCTTGAGGTGTGAGTGTGTATGTGAGGATGTTGAGAAACCCAAGAAATTGGTGATTGGTGCTCTACTTTGTTTTACGGACGATTGTCGACAATAAGACGTTGATCAAGTCAATCCATCTATTGCATCAGTGTGGAAGAGCTATTACTTGGAGGAGGAGCTTCACTTGCGGCTCTAAGGTAACCAAAGATTTTTCGTGTAATTTTTGGTTGACTATATTTGTCCGAATTCGAATACAAAAGCAATGTTCTATGATCCATTTTCGTTGCGCCTTTGGTTTCAAACCAACAGAGAGATCCTTTGAATAGTAATGGCTTCAAGAGAAGGATCTTCATCACGAAAGCCACCTTTTTTTGGTAGCACTGACTATATGTTTTGGAAGAACAAGATTGAAACATATTTGGTCCCTTGGATATGGACCATTATCACCTCCAATTCTGATACCCTCCAATTCCCCTCTAATCCCTCACATGGGAGCTGAAATGACTGCTTACCCACTGCCTGGACACACTTCCCAAGGTAGTGGGTAAGTGGTCATTTCACTCCCATGTGAGGGATTGGAGGGAGTTGGAGGAGATAAAAATTCCTTGGATATGACATGTTAGCATCAGTTCAGGCAGAGTTTAACTTGGCTGGTATTGCTCTTTTAGATGATAAAAAAAAAGAAAAAGTATGAGTACAATTTCGAGGCAATGAATGCCCTCTAAAGTCCTAATGTAAAAAGTGGGTTGGTAAAAGTGATGGAATGCACTTCTATAAAGCAAATATGGGGCAAGTTGAAGGCTATTCATGAAGGAGATGCAAAAATCAAGAAATCCAAGCTTCATATTCACAGAGCTTACTTTGAGAGCTTAAAAATGACAGAGGATGAAGATATTTAAAAAAAAACCTAAATATTATCTAGGACCCGGGGCAACCCTTAAGCTTTATTGAAATAAAACAATATGAAACCGATATTGAGAGTTACATGCTCTAAGTCAAAGAAGTACTGAACTCCATCAAAGGACTAGGTCATGCTCTGATTGACTCAGATATATATCAGAAAATCCTTCGATCTCTAATCTTTAGATTTGATGTAAGGGTCTCAACCATTGAGGAGGCCAAAGACTTGGACACCATCACATTGGATGAGGTTCATGGAACATTCATTATTTATAATATGGGAATAGGCAAGAGAAAAGGCAAATCTATGGACAAGGAGGCAACTTTAAATGCCTCGAAAAATTATAAATCAAAGAAAAATCAAATGAGAAAGACAACAGTAATGATAAAGGAGCTGCAAATTTTATAAGAAAGCTGACTAGAGGCAGAGGAAAATATAAAGGAAAACTCCCATTTAAATGTTTTAATTGTGGAGGAATGAGACACTTTGTTGCAATCAAGTATCTTCACTTGAGCAAAGATGACAATGGTGGTGATAATGACTATAAGTAAAGCGACAGTGGGTAGATAAAGGAATTTGCTGCTAAGAAAAGGAAGCCCAAAAGAAGAAGCTTCATTTCCAAAATAAATGGTTTCTGGAATCCATGTACCGAATTCATAAGTTCAGGAGTCCATAGAGGATTTTGAAAAGAGATTGAAGAAGAGCTGAATCAAGAACTAGGTTTGAAACCCTTTCAAGTTAGGGTTGAGAAATTCAAGGTGAGCTCCTTGTAACTCTGTAGTTTGATTATTGTGTTGTTGATTTAAAGTATTGATTGAAGCTCTATTTTGAGAATTAACTTTGTAGCATTATTGAGCTTGGCATGGGAAAAAGTCCTCATGGTGAACCCCTAGACCCAATTGGAACTCTGCTCTATCTTCAGCAGGGGATTTTTGGCTAGCGGTCAACCGAAAATTATTGAATGAATGGTTGGTCAATTGAACTTTAATCAGGAGGCTACTGGAACCAACCCTGTAAAAATTGGAGCTACTGAGACTTATCTACCGGAAGATTGGAGATCGATCGGTAGGGTCGATCTGATTGTGGTTGACTGGTTGCATTGACTTGAAGACCCCAAAAGATGATTTTTTTTATTGTTTTGATCGAGGGATGTTTGGGGATTGCTTGTAGACCGTGATATCTTGTAGAATCCCATCTGAATGGATAATTTTACCCCTATGCAGGAATCTCTTTTTGTTGAAGTATTTTTTAGGACTGTTGGATAAGCAAAACTTGAAGGTGAGTGGGACTGTATTAATCGATGGTTATGGTATATGAATGTAGATGACTGTTGTATGACATGAAATATAATGGAATAATACGATGTACTATATGGTATGAATGCATTGCTATGATATTGATGAATTGGCATGACAAATGCATGATTGTATATCTTATCATACTAAATGAAATGAAATGCCACGAAATGCATAAATGAAATGAATCTTATGACAATTTGTAACCCATCCCAACAGGGGTGGTATGTTGGGTGAGGCTCAAAGGAATGTATCGCACTCTAGTAGTAGGGTGCTTAGTTAGACCAATCGAAAGCCTCACGAAAACACTAGAGATGCCCTATTTTTGGGTAGGATGCTCCACCTAGCCAGAGGAATGCCTCGTCCCTAGTGGGCTTGAGATGAGACTTAATGAAAGGAATAATTCTTTACCTTTAGGTGGAATGCCTCATCCCTTGTGGGCTTGAGATGAGATGGTCAGGCAAGTCAGGGTCGTGCCAAATGGCAAAGTCTCATACCTTTACAAATGATGAAATTGAATCAATTCTATGTATCAGACTATCGTATTAAAGAAAGAACCATAGAGTGTGTGAGTGATGAAATGCATATGATTATGAAATGAATGTTTAGCATGGTTATTATGGTAATGCTCACTAGGCTTTTAAGCTCATCCCTCTATTGCCCAATTTTTCTATGAAAAATGATGGAAAGAATGACAAGGGCAAAGGAGTTGTCAGAACTGAGGATGCATGATGATATTTTGTTTTCATTATTTTGAAGGAACATGTGATATGTAGATATTTGTCAAGTAATTGTGATCAATGGGTCATCCTTTTGTATATGTTTATAGTATAATCATGGGAAAGATGATGTAATCAAGAAACAATATGCTCTTATACTCATATAAATTATTTAAATAGATATCAAATTGTAAATATTTTACAATTATCGGTACTGTGAAATTAGAATCTGATTTACTTTTCAGTAGTACCATTTGATCCATCCAAGTATGAACTCATTGAACTTTGATTTTTTACTTATGGAACAATCGAATTATGGTATTTCTTTAAGACTTATGCTTATGCTTAGTTGGTTGTGCATTGTCACGGCCCGACCTTTGTTGCCAATATGAGGTTATACGAGAGAATTCCCTTTGTGGTCTTGGCTAGGTCTGGCTACATGGGCGTGGCCAGGTCTGTTGAGATCGGGGTCATTACAACTAGGGTATGCCACTATGAGGACAAAAAATGGGACACTGCAGGGGATCGCCACGTATCCTCCATTTCGTACCCCTTCTTTAGAGAGATGGGAGAGAGAGGTGCGTGAAAGTGAATGTGAAAAGTCGTCACCTAGAGGAGGGTCTAGGACCCAAGATTCTAATGTAATGATTCTTATAAAACACCCTGTTGGGGACAAATGGTCCATTGGTCCGGGTACGAGTCAAGTTACGGTCCGGGGAAGGTATTAAGCACCCAAATCCGCGGACTTGCCGGTCTTTCTCTTGCTAGGCACAGTAAGGTCATAATATACTTTCAGGTGGAATGTAAAGTCCAAGTAAAACTAATAAGATATAAGAAAAGAGAAGGAAACATATCTGGAAGCTTGGCTGTATAGTAGGGGTTAGTATACATGAAAATAAAGAAAAGGACTTAAAACCTATAAGACCCAAACATGGGTGACTCTAAACTAAGTTGGGTAAGACAATGAGCATGCGAAAACAAGGATGGTAATTAAATACATGGAGCGGTTTGTGAATTAAAGAAGACAATGGGAGCATATGCAAGGCATGTAAAGAGATTAATGTAGATGTTTTGCATGAGGGAGTCTTAGACTACGGGGGATGAGGATCATGGAGATATGTATGCATGGAAGTAACATACAACATCATAAGAAAAAGATAAGTAAATATGAAAGGGGATGAAGAAGAAGGGGTGTGACCGCCATCTAAAAAATGGGGTCACACTCTTCAAGAGAAGTAAAATGAGATATACTAAAGAAAATCACGTAAATAAATAAAATGCACAAGTATGAAGGAACCTATATAGATTGATGATGAATAAAACGAAGGTGGGGAGGTTTCCCTTTTGTAACTCAGGAGATGTGTACGCAGAGTAAGTTTCGCCGCTTGTGGGAGCTTCTCTTATCTCTTCGCAAGCAGTACTTCATCGTCAAGCTGAGATCACTGGGTGGATATCTTGAGGCTTTGATCTTGAAGTTTCAAGTTGGATGGTGGCACTCAAGAGGTAGGAGGGGCAATAGACTAAGGCCAAGTGAGGGGCCAAAGGCTAGAACTCAAAGCTCTTGAATAGGGGTCAAGTATGGTTCATGTGAAGTGCATGTAAGGACTATCTCAATGCACTAGGAACCAAGGAATCACCAAGTAACCCTCTTCAACATGAGAGGGGGTGTATTTATAGATGTAGAGGGGTGTGTACACTTCCAAATTCGTGTAGAGATGTTGGGGTTGATCCGAATCATCCAAAGAAGGGGATGGTGGGTGTAAAGTCAAGGCTATGACCAATGGGAGGGTAGCATGTGTTTAGTTGCCTTAGGGAACGTTTCTTAGGGCTTAAGGGAGTCAAGATTGAGATTCAAGTTGCCAAATTCGAGTTTGATCGCGAAAGGAATCGAGATCGAAGTAAAAAATGGTAAGTTTTGGTTTCTCAAATTTACACAGATTCGACAGTGAACTGGGGTCGAGTTGACATCGAAGAGGGGTAAGGTCAACATCGAGTGGTTGTTGATGAACAACACTCAACATCGAGGGGTGGTATTTGACTGTCGATGGTTATTTTCGAAATGTCAAGTTAAGTTAGATAGTAGGAATGCATTGTTAGACAGTCAAATAAGATGGCTCGATGTCGATTCGGGGCCTTTGAGTGTCGACCTAGGCTTTGGTGTCAATAGACATGAAATGGGCTGTTTGGGCCAGGTTGGTTCCAAGGGTCTAGGTCAAGGCTAGCCTTTTCAGGGGTTCTTGGAGGGCTTGGAGGTTCTGATTTGGGCTCCGATAAGGGGAATTGATGATTGGTAAACGGATTCAGGCAGTGTACACTGACGCTACATCCATAGATACACCGGCTCTAGGCTTTGGAGGCCGCTCATCATTGTTACGAGAAACCTCTAGGGGAAAGACAAAATGAGGTGTCTACAACTACAAATTAACCTTATAAATTATTTAAGACTTAAGTTAGAACTCTCATTAATTAGTTATACCTAATGCAATATGTCATCCACCAAGACACAAACACGATTTATTTTTAACATTAAGATATTAATGTTTATAGCTACATTAGATGTTGGTTCATACTCCCAAACTTTATAATTGGTATTGTAAGGTTATAGCACACAACTAGTTCGATGCAGAATACGTCTCAACCTGGTAGAGGTTCGACACTTTTGTGTCGATATCAAGGATAAACCAAGTTCATTGCATGGTTCCTGATGATTGTGTCAAAGTGAAACCAGTTGTGAGGTTTGTTCTTACTTGATCCACCTTGATTGATGCTCACGTCACAATTGTCGGTTAAACTAGTGTTGCTACTAATGAGGTGTCCATAGTGTGACCCCCTTGTGTACATTTTAAAAAGGAATATGTGAACATGTCTTAATTAAGCAAAGCATTGCTTTCCATGGTACAAAGGGAGGCCTACCTCGGCAATACTCATGCTCAGCACTCATGCTCAGCTATTTACATTTCCTCCTAAAAGGGTATACAAGATAGGGTTGCTACTCCATTGTCAATCATCAAGCTGAAGGCAAAACTTGGTTAAAGCATGTTGTCGCAAACTAAACCCTTTATTGTAAATCTTTTGTTTATATACCCTACCATTGTACATTCTTTTTCTCGGATCTATGTTCATCTATGGAAACATCTTGTGTGAGAGACCATCCCTCGGGTTTTGATTGCAATTTGTTTTGCTATGTTAGGGTACAAGTCCGCACCAAATAGAGTACTTGTTACTTGCGTGTGCTCGTCATACAACTTGGTTAACCAGTGTAAGCTCCGTCCCATTCCCATTTAAATAGTCTAGTTTAAGCCAGAGCTTGTAGACCAACCCTTATATTTCCCCTCCTAGCTATATAGAACAGAGTTCAGAGTAACAATTATCTTGCAATAGAAATATGGACCCAATAGTGGATGAGTGTCAAGAAGTCTCAGTAGAGAAACAAGTAAAGCAGTTATAAGTTGAAAGGGTAGAAATAGGGCATGTAAGGGCTCAACTTCTTCAGTTGGCCCTGGCCCAGTCCAGTATTAGCTTGTCCTCGATA
The DNA here is from genome assembly GCF_018873765.1 of Telopea speciosissima. NCBI lineage: Eukaryota > Viridiplantae > Streptophyta > Magnoliopsida > Proteales > Proteaceae > Telopea > Telopea speciosissima. The sequence continues at coordinate 14,956,530 of NC_057925.1, read as the reverse complement.
CTAGGAGGCCAATGGGAGAACCTCAAACAAAGTGGATTAAGGATATGACCAAACCTCCCCAAGGAGTAGTCGGGGTCGTTCCCACCAAAAAGCTAGGCATAAACTAAGGACAGGGCGATGCAAGTTGTAATTTAAAGGCAATTTTTTTGAAAGCAAGTAAGCCCACTGTCTCATATTCTGCAACACCTCCACTACCTACAGGGCAGACAGTAGCACAAGGTTCAATGTCGATTCCCCCCATAGTGTAGCAAGACCTACCACCCTAGTTGATTTATAGAAAAAGGTGATAGTTTACTGATCTAGGGATGACCATGACTGCATTTTATGTTGAGTTGAGAAAAGTAGGGCTCTTAGGCATCATTCGTCCGTGCCTGATTAGAGATCCTCCACCACTTTAGTATGATCAAGATTAGTACTGCCATTATACCCAAAAGGGTCGCCGACCTCACCGATAAGTGCTTTGTGCTCAAACATGCAATCTAAGATATGCGTATATCCCCTATACTTTGCCTAAAATAATAATAAACCCGAAGTTTCAAAAAATGCACTTGTACACACCCTCTATTTTTCAAAAAAATAGAAAATTAACAGTCCATTCAGAAGTAAATGTTAAGTGATGATGTGGGCTTTAAATTGGACATGAAATGACTATTTTACTCTTCCTCCTTTCCTTCTCCCCTGGTATTTTAAAACCCTACATTGCCCCTGGTACCCTCTGTAGACACTGAATTTTGTCACCCCCCACGACGATGATGACAACAGGATACGAACAAACATCGGTATCTCTCTTAAGAAGGACTCTTGTCCCTACATCTAAGCCAAATCACCTTGACATCCCTAAAAATGACTTATAAGATTATTTTACAAAATGCTGAAGGAGGTACTACTCACCTTCCCAGACCACGACGGTCTATGGGGAGCCCAAAATCACGTGGGCGGTGTCATGCCTTAAGCGTGGCGCCGTGTGAGGTTACCACGACACCACAAAAATGGACAGATGTCAGCCTTGTGATGTCATCCACGACGTCGTGGAGTTTTTTTCACAGCACCGCGGAAGGCTTCCACGATGCCGTGGAGGACCCCACACGGTGCCGCATTTTATAGGGTACCCTATAAATAGGAGGGTCCCTCTCCCCCAAATAGATTAAGAGATAGAGTTGGGAGAGGGTCCCAGCCTCGTTGTCCGCCCATTTTCCCTCTTTGAGATAACTTTTGAGTGAGGATTCTCCTAAGCCACAGGTAGATCCTTCGATTACCCCAAAAAGGGGAAGAAAGGGTAATTTTTCCCCAGTTTGTCTTTTCCGAGAGTAGGGAGTCACTCTGGCAATGGCGATGGATAGATCCTTCGATTATCCCGCCTAAGAAGTGATCCTACTAACTACCTTTTCCAACCGTTATTCTGTCTGCATACAATTAACGAATAAGCCTTCATTACAATCGTTATTCTCTATATATAGATAATGAGAATCCCTTATACAACTATTGCTCTGTCCGAAGTCTGAGTACGAAACCCATCTCATATCGTCCTTACTCTGTCCGACAAGAGAGATGCAAGCCGATCATCTGTCTCCACTTGAGCCGTGGGACATTGCATATTTCATATTAAACAAGTAAGTAGTTTGTTGGGTCGCGCACGGGCTGTCCCGGCTCCCAACTCATCTGGAGAATGAATTGGGCCCATGTGTTGGTATATCTTCCTTTATTTATTTTATTTCTTGACAGGTATTTGTTTATTTCCTTCTTACCATTTTTGACACAATGTAGATCATTAAAGTAGTTCACTTTAGTGTACATAGTAAATGACTTTTTTTATTTCTTTGTCATGTTTGATGCATCATAATTTAGCCTTATATGTTGGTATAGTATGCATTATTAAGGGAGAAATTTCAAAATAATGTATCTAGTAGAAAGACCGGTTCAACCGGGCGAGACGGGGTGCTAATACCTTCTCACGCTTGTAACCTGGCCACTTACCCATAATCTATGACCAGACCATACGGAATCACGTATCTCTTTCCACTAACCTTGGATGGGGTTACACCCATTGGGTCCTAGACCCGAATCTTAGGTGGCAACTCCATTTTTTTATGAAGCATGATCTCAATCCCTATGAAGATGTATCGAAATAATACGCCATTATTCACTAAAGACAATTCTGTCACTATAAGGCCGAGGAACCCCCCATCCAAGGACCGTGGTACTTACACCCTCCCCTCTTCTACCGTATTCCACTCCCAACAGCCCACCGCCCCCATCCTCTTCCGCATTGACCATCACCCCATAACCCACCTCTACAACACCCTCCCTGTGACTTGCACAACACAATCCCCACCGTCTTGCTAGTCTCCGCTATCTCCTGCCCACTTCCGTAACAACCTCTCCCCCATGCATCCCTACTCGTCCTTTCGACAGAACGGAGAAATTGGGGATTTTTTTTTCCCTCAAAGATGGGAACGAACACTGTGGAACACCACTTCCTCAAAAACAAAACTAGGTTCCACTCCATTGGTATCTGGGAAAACTGCTGTGGACACCCCACCTACAAAACCCACAACTTTCATCTCACTCTTAAATGCACACACCCCTCTTTTCTTCATCAATCTTGAGTGAAATTAAGTGCAAAGGTAGTAGCAGAAGCAGCGAAGATGAGGATGAAAGTAGGTGGTGATGATGATGGATAGGAAGAAGAAAAAACATAAGGCAAAGTAAATTGGAGGATGAGGAGATGGTCTAGGATCAGAAAGGTAGTTTGTAAGAATAGACCAAAGGTTCAAATTCTGGTCTTAAGAAGATTCATGGAGTAACTTTTTTAAGAGATTGAATTGAATGATGGTCGACCCCATAAAACAGGGCTATAGTATATCTCGGCTGCTTCTCTGGACCCAATACATTTGTTGGTATTATCAGAGAAATCCTCAATACCATCGACAGAGCACGTCGTAATCAGTGGTAGGACATAAATCAAAGTGTTCTTAAATGACCTTTGGTCCAACAATTTCAATTCCATCTTCTTAGCCTGGTTAGATTTTTGCAAGGAGAAGCTTAGTAGTAAATGTAATGGATGAAATGATAGATCGCTGCCACCATTTGTCCAGTTTAAACATGGAGACAAGGATGATTTTGTGTTTACTTGGGCAAGGGATCACTGGTTCACCTCTTCTTCACATGGAGAAAGGGATGATTTCGTGTTTGAGAAAGACGATAATCTTTGGTTTGGTAAGGATAGGGTGAAATTGTAAAACAATCATTTCATTTCCAGTTTAAAGCCCACGCCATCACTTAACGTTTATTTGCCAACGAACTATTAATTTTGTATTTTTTGAAAAATAGAGAAAATGATCTCAAGTGTGTGTTTTGAAACTTCGGGTTTATTATTACTTTAAGCAAAGTATACGACGTGTGAGTTGTGATTTTCCCTTAAAAAGGTGAGTCCAGAACTAAAGAATAGTCAAATGTGACTACAAACTCCTTTCTCAACAACTATAACCCTACAAGGGAGATTACCCAAAAAAAAAAAAAAACTCCCTATAAGGAAAGAGCACCGAACGTGACAAGGGATACGGCAAGCAGAAGAATACAAACAGAGATCCATACATTAGCCTTAACTAATTACTTTCCCTTGTAAAGGCTACCATCAAAATAAATAAAAATATAAATAAAAACATAAACAAAAAACATAGGAAAGTAAACAGCTTTACAGAAAAAGAAGACCCCAAAATAGATTTCTTCCTGTGTATTCTACTCTGCATTCTCCAGAGAGTAAACGAAGAAAGGCGAGGGAGGGTTGGTCGTCGCTTACTTCACCTCGTGAAAATGAACGGCGGCCCATCTGGTTTTCGTATGTATTTATCTTCTTCTTTACCAATTTGATCAAAACATATAAGGATTGGAAAGTAATCCATCTTTGCAGATCTCTATCTTTGTTTTTCTTCTACATCTTCACCTGAAATTTTGATGGGTATTTCGATTTTGTTTCTTCTTTCAGAAAATTCTCCTGTCACAAAAGCGTTCGTTGTTGCGTGTGCCCTCTTCACAGTCACTTTTGGGATTCAAGGCCGTTCGTCGACGCTTGGATTATCTTATCAGGTACCGTGATTTTCTTGGACCCTTTTGGTGTTTTGTGGAGATATGTAGATGAACTTTTCTCTTTTACATTTGAATTGTTGTTGGCTTTCATGGGTTCATGATATGATTGCCTGAATTGAATTTGAACTGTGTTGCACTCTTTGTGCTATTTCTACTGGTAAATTTCCTCGACATTTTACCTGTTTAGGGTTGTTGACTTGTAATTGGGTCATGTGGGTATTAATTGAGTGAGTGATTTGAGGTCTGTAGCTACTCTGGCGATCAGTTTTTAGCTCTATTTAGGTCCATTATATCTGATGATGGATATATACTTCTCTCACTCCATTACTTGAATTACATACTAGTTTCTATCACTAGTTTTTTGACTGAGAGTGACCTTCAAAGTTCAAACTGGATTATTTCTTTGGAATCGTAATTTTGTTCTTATCATCTTTGACTCAATCTTTTGCGTACGTCCCAATTGTTGGTTGACTCATTTGATTGTTGTGTAGTTTACAGTAATTATGGGTTATCCTTGGGGGTATTCCTTGTCATGGAAATTGCAATGTTTTAATTCTTCTCTCAATGCACCATGGGTTTTTGTTGGAATAAATTGTGCTTTGTACTTTCTCTTCATTTTATCTCAATGAGGTTTATACAATCTTTCCACTATTCTTTTGTTTGTGCCCTTTCCCTAGATTCAGTTTAATTGAACAATTTGGTCTTCGCTTTTAGCTAGTGATATGATGGCTTGGTTTCCAACATCTAAGATGGGATCTAACCTTTAAATTCTGTGTCCTGTCCATAGTTGTCACGGCGTCACGGCGATCCAAGTTGGTGGAGGGGTGTCACGTCGATATATCGACATGTCGCCCGCCATGGCGTTGCCATGGCGAGCATGTCGTTGCCATGGCGAGCATGTCGACCATGTTTTATTTTTTATTTTCTCTATTTTTAATGTTTTAATAGATGTATACTCAAGCCATGTTTTATTTTTTCTCTATTGTTTCTCAAGTTTTAAGAAGAAAATTCAGAAATCGAAGAAGAAATCGAAGAGGGAAAGAAGAAATCAAAGAGGGAAAGAAGAAATCGAAGAAGAAATCAAAGAAGAAATCGAAGAGGGAAAGAAGAAATCAAAGAGGGAAGAAGAAATCGAAGACAGGAAGAAGAAATCGAAGAGGGAAAGAGAGACAGGAAGAAGAAATCAAAGAGGGACGCCATGGCGTAGGTCGCCATGCAACCTTCTCTAGCGCCAGGACGCCATGGCGGCGCCATGACAACTATGGTCCTGTCATCCGTAAGGCCTGGCATTGACTCCCACCTACCCTCTAGTCGAGCTATGTTGCCTTGTGGTAGTGTGATTTTTATGCTTGATTGAAAGAAGAAAAAAAGAAAAGGAAGTCTAGAACCCTCTTTTTCACTTCGTTTTTGAAGATGTAACCCTGTACTGTAGTTCTAGATTGAATATAATTCAACTAGAAGCCAAAATCAGGGTCTGTTCTTCAAAGGGAGTTTCGGTTAGGGTTAAATTGATGGAAAAGTCAAATTTAGGATTAGGTTTTAGTGAGGTCTAGGGTTTGATGGTAGGGTTAGGGTTAGTTGATAGTAGGGTGAGTCTTCCAATGAAGGTCTCGTTAACAAATAATCAGTCTAGGGGTGCTAAACAGAATTGGCAGCAAGGTTGGTTGGGTTAGCGTTAGGTTTTATGGAAAAGAGATCAGTGGGGATTCTAGGGTTTTAGTGGGAAGAATAGGGCCAGGTGTGGATCGAGTCTTCAAATGGATTAGAAGGGCACTCCGTCACAATTTGGAGGTAATCTGATGGTTCAGTTATGCTGGACAGGTTATGGGTGGTCTAGAGGAGAATAAGAGAATGGTTAGGGTTTGTGACTGGTTCAGACTTACTTGTGTAATGAAGAACAACTTGAACAAAATTTTTGTTGATGTAGAATAATCCTTGAAACCAGAACTTGAACTAGAACTTGAATGTAGCAGCAATGGAGAAAAGAATAACCAATTCGAACCACCCGAGCTTCCCACCGCAAGGTGTCAATTGGATCAAACACCAATTCCGTTAGCCTTGATCAAACACAAGACAAATCTTCAGCAATGAAGAAAAAGTTTCAGAACAGCAGCTTTGAGAATTTTTTTTCAAATTTGTGAGGTGAAGAAGAACCCCACGAAAAAAAGGGCGTACCCAATGCACGAGGCTCCCACCACTGCGAGGTCTGGGGAGGGTCATAATGTATGCAACCTTATTAAGCGCTTCCCAAGAGCTGATTTGGGAGAACATCTATTCTCTTTTTTCTGCTTTCTGCTTTTTTTTTTTAATTTTTTATTTTTATCAATAAGGAAATCTATTGATAGGGACAGAAGGGACTGATGAGATCACCTGTTCTTCCCCTCCTTCTTTTTTCTTGGTAGGCAACAGAAATATATTAATTAAAAATTTTGTAAGCGATTTAGAAAATTTCATTTGCAGATATGGCCTTGCAAAGGAAAGAATAAAAAAAGAAGATACAGGAAGGAAAATAGACTAGAAGAAAATGCCATTCAACCTGGCTAAGAGTCATTTATTGGGATAATATTGAGGGATGCTTGAGGCCATAGTTGTCATGGCGTCGCCATGGCGTCCTGGCGCTGGAGAGGGCTGCATGGCGACCTACGCCATGGCGACCCTCTTTGATTTCTTCCTCCTGACTCTCTTTCCCTCTTCGATTTCTTCTTCCTGTCTTCGATTTCTTCTTCCCTCTTCGATTTCTTCTTTCCCTCTTCAATTTCTTTCGATTTCTTCTTCGATTTCTTCTTCCTGTCTTCTTTCCCTCTTCGATTTCTTCTTCCTGTCTTCTTTCCCTCTTCGATTTCTTTCGATTTCTTCTTTCCCTCTTCGATTTCTTCTTCGATTTCTGAATTTTCTTCTTAAAACTTGAGAAACAATAGAGAAAAAATAAAACATGGCTTGAGTATACATCTATTAACACATTAAAAATAGAGAAAATAAAAAATAAAACATGGTCGACATGCTCGCCATGGCAACGCCATGGCGGGCGACATGTCGATATATCGACGTGACACCCCTCCACCGACTTGGATCGCCGTGACGCCGTGACAACTATGCTTGAGGCAGATTGTTACTCTGGTTGTCCATTTGGGAATCATTGTATCCCCCATGAATGTATTGCGGGTGAAGTTGAGGTATTTTATACTTTCCAATTCCATTTGTGAGTGCTTTTGACTTTTTTTGGAGTATTTAGTGTTTTGATGTGTTTATGAGGTCTGGATATTGAGTCCTTTTTGTCCTAGTTTGACAAGGAGTCCGTTATGAGAAGTTGTCTACGAAAAAAGGCGATAGTTATGTTCTCCTTAGTTGTTATGAATGAAATATCAGCATTTGCAGGGTAGAGTTGAAGGTGGACTTCTTGAGAGAATCTTTTCTTTATTACTTCGTTTTCCCTCATTACCTGCTATAGTTTCTGATTTGTTGCAATCCCTGTACACAACTGCTAGCCATTTGCTCCTTAAGTCGTATTTTGCTCCTGTGAAATGTGGTACTGTTGTTTTTATAGCAGGAGTGACCTAGGATGATCATCCATTCATCCCCCTATAAAAAAGGGATAATTTTCTGTATTTACTCCTCATGCTAGTTGATATGGAGGGAGTGTAACCAGTGGGTTTTTGATAACCATTCAGAGGCTGGTTCAGTTGGCTAGTAGGGCAATACTTTATTAGTGAAGCGGCTTCTACAGCATTTAGTGATGTGCAGAGAAAGCTCTTGGGTCAATTTTGTTAAGTTGCTATGCCTGATCTTGTGTAGTTAGGCCCTCTTGCAATATGGGTATCCCTGCATTAGTAAAAGATTACACCCCTTTCTTGTAAAAGAAAAGGATATTGTACAATAAAGTTTAAATTTGTTGTTGCCTATCTTCAAAGACTAGTTATTGGAAATCATGTTGGTTTCTTAATGCTTCATTTCATAGGAGGATTTCTATTTTGAACCGACTTTATATCTAAAATGTGAATAGTGATGGATATCCTTCTTTGTCATGACAGGATGTTTTCAGAAAGTTTCACTTTTGGAGGTTCCTTGCATCAGGTTTTGCCTTCTCATCAACACCAGAACTGATGTTTGGATTGTACCTGCTCTACTACTTCAGAGTATTTGAGAGACAGATAGGGTCAAATAAATACTCAGTAAGTAACTATTCGACCCTCAACTGCTAGTAGGACTACCAAACATAGTTGTAAATTTCATTTCAGTGGCCATTACGGTTTTGGTCCCAAAATGAAACATTCCAGAACTTTGTTGATTTCAGATTTTTGGCACATGTAAATAATTTTTTATTTACTTTCAAGTAAATTATGGTAGATTTAAGTTGAACTAAGCACTGTAACTTGAACACACAACATTTATCTATTTAAAACTATGGGGTTGGACCTTAGTAAACTCCTGAAATGGGCTAAAAGGTGGTAATCTGGGATTGATTTAGATGAGTTTCTTGATAAATAGATGGGCTTTCATTTTAACCCAGCAAGAACCCAATTATTTAACTGGAAAATGAGAAAGATTACAAGTGACAAGTTCTAGTGATTTCAGTGGAAACAGACCGAAATGTGCCATGACTGCTGAAACATACTGAAATTACAGAATCAGTGAATCTCTGAAAGAAATATTTCAGTGAAATGGGTGTTCTGTTTTTGCTGCTCAAATGAAATATTTCAGGTTTATTGGTTGAAGCAAAATGTTATGAGTAAGCTTCTAAATGAATTAGGGTTTTTGATGTAGACAGATTTTTGGGCCTCAAATTCGGCCGCAAGAATCAAAGAAGTCTGGCCGATGATGCACGTTAGGTGGCCAGGCCCATGGGCCATAGGGCCAACCAGCCTTGGCTGGGCCAGCCCATGCAGGCTGGGTGTTTTTGGTTCACCCAAAGACAAATCGTGGGAATAGAATAGCTTGGGCTACAAGCTATCTTTTGGTTATTTGTTTCCTAATTTAATTTCAGTCTTTATGTACTTAGACAAGACTTTATTTTGTCTTTAGTTTTCTAAGGGAACAAGCCTCAATTTTCCTTGTAAGAGGCTTCTAGTTCTTTCCTTTATTCTTACTTTCTATCTTCTGTTTTTAGGAAGTTTGCTACTATATGTAACAGGGGACCTTAGCGTCTCCCCTCGTGATTTATTGAATGAAAGTTTTGCTTGCTTGTGCAAAGAGAATCTGTTAGATGCGGTGAGGTGAGAGATTTTGGGTGAGATACTCTAGACTGAGAGAGTCTACCTATTCTTTCTTCCCCTTCTTCTCCTTCCAATCGATACCCCTATTCTGGGTTTTATTTTCTGTCCATCTGAGTTCAATCGAATCCTTGTTGAGGCTGCTGGTTTACATACTGAAGTCTCCATGACAGAACTCAAGTTGCTGCTGAATATTGTTCCTGATTGAAGGAGACATTCAACCACCTGCGGTTCATGTTTTTGAAGGTTTCCTGCTGAAATCTTTAAGGCCATCGATCTCCCAACATAGTCATCAGTTGCGGCCCAAGTTTTGAGGATCAGATTCCCTCATAAGGAGCCCCACTTGACTGGAGTATGTGCCTGTTCTGAGATCTGGCGTGTATGATACCAGAAATCTCCCAATTTAGCCCTAAATCAAGAATCGATAGAAGTCAGGATTGGGCCATGAATTCTGCATGAGATCTTGAGGGTTGAATCCATCCTTCTATAACTCCACTTTATGGTAATATCATCCCTTTTCATCCCCTATTGCTATGATTCTTGATATCAGTTCAAGTTCTTGAACCCTAGTTCTGCCTTCGATAGGTATTTTATTCCTGCTGTTTATTGTCCTCTTTGGCTGAGGCTATTCACCATCATTGGTAGGTATTGTTAGGGGTTTTAAGGGTTAGTTTAACACTTTAATCTAATTGTTGCCCACTGTTTGTTACGTATCCATATACTGTTGTTAAGTCTGAAACCAGTACCTAGTTTGGGTTATATTTGTGATCCTATTTGGGGTAGGTTACTTGAGACCTAGCTCTACATTAGTTTTGTAGGAACTTGTACATGTTGATGGCTTCAAAAGAAATGTCAGCAAACAAGATCCACTGGCAAGATGACAAAATTCCACTAATTGAGAATGCTTCCTGTTGAGATGTGTTACCCGATATTATAAGGGTATTTTGGGTTTTTTATTTATACTTTATTTATGTACTTTTGAACAAGGGTAGGGTTGTAATTTGGGCTGTGACACTGTTCACGTGAACAGTGTCGTGAATAGTATCGTGAACTGTGTTTCCCTTTGTAATCTCTTTTATTATTATTATTATAAATAGAGAGCTTGACTGATCTCATTGATCATTCAAGCCATTCACGAAATTCCTGTTTTGTTAACATGGCATCAGAGCCAAATACACTCTGATCTAGGTTTTCAAAACCCACCTCCCTCCCTTCGATTTTTTTCTCCTTCCCTCCAGCGAGCTTCTTCCCTTCTTCTTTCTTCCTTTCTTTCGGTTCTTCTTCTCCCATTAGGGCAGCACTACTGAGGTGATCGTAATGATCTAGCTGCTGCCCCAATATACCTCCTTTTTTATGCCTCTTTTTTGGATCGAGTGGAGCTGAAGCACTGTCTGCGAATTGAAGATTCCTATTTTTTTTGGAGATCAGGCCTCTACATCTGTTTCGGCTGCATCTTCTATTGTGGGATCTTTATTTGATATTGTTCTTAGCCCCTATTGACTTCATCAGATTGGTTGAAGACCCCAGCCCCTTATCGATCTCTCTTCTCAGGGTTTTTTTCAAAATCCTGACATTAATCGATCTTGGGGTTGGGCTGCTGGTTCCTGCTGCATCTGATTGGCACCCTTGCTGCCTTCATTCGACATCATTCCCAGCCTACATATCTGAGATTTTTTGCTCTAATACAGCCCTTTTCTATTGGGGGTTGATTCCAGAATTTTTTTGGATATTTTTTGGCTGTTTGCTGCTTCATTGAAGATTGGTTACCTGCTGCAATGACTGGTTCAGATTCTTCTTCGGCCTCTTCTGGCATTGATGGCCAGCCCTAGACTGATTTTCTTCCCCTTGCTGCCCCAATCAAACTTGATGGTTCCAACTACCTGAAGTGGTCTCGGTCTACCTATTTGACAGTAGCTGGCCGTGGCCTCACTGGCCATCTTCTTGGGACAACAACTAAACCAGTGGAAGAGGGTTCTCAGCTCAACAAGTGGTTATCGAATGATGCGATGGTGATGTCCTACTTGATCCATTCTATGCAAGGGGATATCTCAGACAATTTTCTTCTATTGGACACTGCCCATACTATCTGGAATGGTGCCAAAGAGACTTATGGTCGCACGGGGAATGATGCACAGGTCTATGAGATTAGAAAGAAGGCTAATGCCACTACCCAACAGGAGCTCTCTGTCTCCAAATACTATGCTGCCCTCAAGAACATGTGGCAGCAATTGGATCATTACTCCGACTATCAGCCTTCTACTGCTGCTGATCTGGCTGCCTATCGCAAACACGTTGACAAAATACGTGTCTATGATTTTTTGGCTGGACTAAATATGGAGTTTGATCCTATTCGGGTGCAAGTACTTGGGCAGTCCCCTTTTCCATCCCTAGAATAGGCCTTTGCCTTGGTTCATAATGAGGAATCTCGTCGGGCTGCTATGCTGCATTCCTCTACTGTTGATCGCTCCGCCTTGCAAGTTGCTTCCAGTACTCCTTCTCTTACCACTATTGATGGTGGTCCTGCTGTCCCTAAAGGTCCTGTCAAGTGTGAACACTGCAACAGGCTCTATCATACTAAGGCTCCATGGGAAGCCTGCTGATTTTGAGGAAAAGAAAGCCCGTGGGAAGTTTAAGCCCAAGGCTCATATGGCTGATTCTCCTACTCCTGCTGCTGCTGCTGCTGCCCCTTCATCTGACATTGGGCTTACTCAGGATGAGCTCCTAGCTTTCCGTCGCATGCTACAGGCCTCTTCCGTTGCCTCCACTACGGCATCTACACCTGCTGCCCCTCCTAGTTCTAATTTTGCCTCAGGTACTCCAGTCAGTAGTCTGTGTGCATCGGCTGTATCCAGTCCTTGGATTATAGATTCCGGTGCCACTGACCACATGACTGGCTCCTCCCATGTATTTCATCTTTATTCTCCATCTTCTGGCAAAGACAGTGTTCGAGTAGCTAATGGTTCCCTTTCTCCTATTAATGGGAAGGGTTCCATACGCTGCTCCCCTACCCTTTCATTAAAATCTGTTTTGCATGTTCCGTCCTTTTCTACTAACCTTCTCTCTATTAGTAGTCTAACTAGAGATCTGAATCGCAAACCGACTTTTTCCCTTCTCATTGTGTCATACAGATCTGGAGACGGGCGTACGATTGGGGGTGGTAAGATGCGGGGTGGTCTCTACTTACTTGACCGGGTCAGCCTTCTACTTTGCATTCGGCTTCCTCTACGACTCATCATTTACGATCCACCTCGTCCCCGACCTTCATCTCTGACACGCCGACTTGGTCATCCATCCCTTAGTACTTTGTCTCTTTTGTTTCCGAGCTTGATTAAGCATTGTAATAGGAATGAGTTTTTATGTGAGGCTTGTGTTTTGGCCAAACAAACTCGTTCCAGTTATTCTTCATTAAATAAAAGAAGTGAGTTTCCTTTTGCTTTGGTTCATTCTGATGTATGGGGCCCTGCCCGTTGTACTTCCCTTTCTGGTCATCGATGGTTTGTCTCGTTTATTGATTGTTATACTTGTGTCACTTGGGTGTACATGATGAGCCATAAAAGTGAGGTCTTCCGCTGTTTTCAGTTATTTCATCGTATGGTTCAGACCCAATTCAATGCCACCTTGCGCATTTTACGCAGTGATAATGGCAAAGAGTACATGGAGGGTGTTCCAACTTTATTTGGCTCACATGGTATTGTCCATCGGACACTGTTGACACACCGCCGAATGGGGTTCTTTGAAAGGAATAATAGACATCTCCTTGAGGTAGCCCGGGCCATTATGTTTGCACGGCAGGTTCCTTCTCACTACTGGGGTGATGCCATTCTTACCGCTGCTTATCTCATCAATCGTGTGCCTACCCGTGTCCTTGATGGTCGTTCCCCCGTTGATCTCCTCCAGGGTTCCTCCTCCTTTGTGGTTCCCCCTAAAGTTTTTGGTTGTGTTGGCTATGTCCGCAATCATCATCCTCATGGGAAATTTGCTCCACGGAGCATTCGGTGTATTTTTCTGGGCTATTCTGCGACCCAGAAAGGATACAAGTGTTACCATCCACCTTCTTGTCGTACTTTTGTCTCCATGGATATTGTCTTCCATGAGTCCTTGTCATATTATTCCCAGACACCTCTTCAGGGGGAGCAGGATCAGGGTTTTGAAGATGTGTCTGCTATTCTTCCGGCTTTTATTCAGGGGGAGCCCTCTGTAACTTCAGCTCCTATAGTGGCTCCTATTCAGGGGGAGCGTACGATCAGTCAAATCCCCGTTGATAAGGTATATACCCGGGAGCGCACAGACAAGTTGAGACTACCACCACCACCATACCACCTCCATAATCGTTTGCACTTAATCCAGATCCAGACCCTACTACATCATCTGGTAAGGATCCTTCCCTTGACTTACCTATCGCTGTTCGTAAAGGCGTTAGGTCATGCACCCAACACCCCATCTCCAATGTTGTTTCCTATGATGCTTTATCTCCTTCCTATCGTGCATTTGTTTCTTCTCTTTCCTCTGTTTTTATTCCTCAGAAAGGGCAGGAGGCGATTGCAGATCCAAAGTGGAAAGCAGCCATGATGGAAGAAATGACGGCCTTACTTAAAAATGAGACATGGGAGCTAGTTGTTCTTCCTTCGGGTAAGAAACCAGTCGGGTGCAAATGGGTATTTGTTGTCAAGCAGAAGCCAGATGGAACAGTGGATAGATATAAAGCCAGGCTTGTGGCCAGAGGCTTCACTCAGACTTATGGGATTGACTACCAGGAGACATTTGCCCCTGTTGCAAAGTTGAACACTGTCCGGGTCTTACTGTCTTGTGCTGTCAACTTTGGCTGGGACCTACAGCAGTTGGATGTAAAAAATGCATTTCTTCATGGGGAGTTAGAAGAGGAGGTTTATATGGATGTTCCTCCGGGTTTTTCCTCTGACAAGACCCATGGGAAAGTTTGTAGGCTCAAAAGGGCACTCTATGGGTTGAAGCAGTCTCCACGGGCATGGTTTGGTAGGTTTCATAAAGCCATGGTCTCCTGTGGATACAAACAGAGTCATGCTGATCACACTCTGTTCATCAAGCGAAAGGGAGAAAAGGTCACTCTTCTCATAGTTTATGTTGATGACATAGTTGTGACTAGTAATGATACAGGTGAAGTTTCTCACCTGAAGGCTTTCTTGGGACGGTAATTTGACATAAAAGATCTAGGACAGCTAAGATATTTTCTTGGGATTGAAGTTGCCCGTTCTCCAAAAGGCATCTTTCTCTCCCAGAGAAAGTATGTTCTAGATTTACTATCAGAGACTGGTTTGCTTGGTTGTCACCCTTGTGACACTCCCTAGGAAGCTACTACCCGTCTGCAAGAGAAGGATGGTGAACCTGTTGATAAGGGCAGATATCAACGATTGGTGGGCAAGCTAATTTATCTCTCCCATACCATACCAGATATTGCCATTGCTGTGAGTCTTGTGAGCCAGTTCATGCATGATCCTTATTCCACTCACATGGCTGCTGTTCTTCGTATTCTCCATTACTTGAAGTCAGCTCTAGGAAAGGGGATCCTTTTGTCTCCTCATGACCATCTTCGCATTGAGGCTTACACAGATGCTGACTGGGGTGGTAACCCTGACAAGAAATCTACCTCCGGCTATTGTACTTTTGTTGGAGGAAATCTAGTCGCATGGCGGAGTAAAAAGCAAAATGTTGTGGCAAGATCTAGTGCTGAAGCTGAATTTCGTGCTATGGCCCAGGGCATATGTGAGTTACTGTGGCTTCAGAGTTTACTCCTTGATATTCGTGGTTCTGTTCATCTTCCAATGATGTTGTACTGTGACAACAAAGCAGCAATTAGCATTGCCCACAATCCAGTGCAACATGACCGTACCAAACATGTGGAGATTGACAGACACTTCATCAAGGAGAAGTTAGAGAGTGGGCAGATTTGTATTCCTTTTGTGAAGTCTGGGGATCAACTGGCTGATGTCTTCACCAAAGGGTTGAGTGGGAAGTTGTTTTATCCTAGTCTAGTCAAGTTGGGCATGTGTGATATCTATGCCCCAACTTGAGGGGGAGTGTTGAGATGTGTTGCCCGATATTATAAGGGTATTTTGGGTTTTTTATTTATACTTTATTTATGTACTTTTGAACAAGAGTAGGATTGTAATTTGGGCTGTGACACTGTTCAAGTGAACAGTATCGTGAATAGTATCGTGAACAGTGTTTCCCTTTGTAATCTCTTTTATTATTATTATTATAAATAGAGAGCTTGACTGATCTCATTGATCATTCAAGCCATTCACGAAATTCCTGTTTTGTTAACACTTCCTAATGAATCATACTGCCTGTAGCAGCAAACGAGGACTTCTACAAGTAGAAGATTTTTTACTCAATGGAAATACAGTTGGGGGGGGCGGAATATTTTTGTATGCCACTATACTAGACAAGTTGACACAGTTTCAGATGTATGGATGCAGGAGATATTGAGTATTAATTCAATTGCAAGGTGTAACTGCAGATGTTAATTGGTTACATGATGTATGGATGCATGACAGGAGATATTGAGTATTAATTCAATTGCAAGGTGTAACTGCAAATGTTAATTGATTACATGATAAGATTGATAAATACTAGAATATGTTTACAATTACTCTGAATTCTGCTGGTGCTTCTGCTTTCTGTGGGTTTTCTGAAATTATCTTGGAACTTTAATGTTGCATGCTCTGTACATCTCAAGATTCTTCTTTTGATAGGTTACGAGTCCATAAATTTTCAGAAATTAAAACTAGATACTCTCTCTGTCTCTCTTAAATTACGTATTTGTAGAAATTAGGTAATCTCAAAATTCTTTATGGGAGGTCTTAAAAAACTACCAACTGCATGCTCGAAAAACTGTGGGTTACGGTTTCCATCCTTATAGCCTTCATGGGGCCCCTACGGTATGCTGATTGAATGACCAAATCTCATACTATTGGAGCTGTATTGGCAGCTCATCCAGTCATTGGGTGAATGCTCTATCAATCGCTGTTTTTTTTTTCTCCCACTCTTCTAATGTCCATTAGATAGCCAGTACTTTATTGGGCTACACGGTTGTCTTGATCATAGTTATTTTCATGCTAAAGTTATCAAAGCACCAAGTTGATGCATAAGCATTTGGGCCTTTTGAGGCAAAGCATTGACTGGTTTTTGCAGTAATAACTAATTGAAAAATAACAGAGATTTTTTGAAAAAAAATTCAAGGTTGGTATCACATGCTTTTAGTAAATGAAGATCACAGCAATGGTTTGGTGGTTGAATGGCCATGCCCAATTCCTCCCTAGTTCTTCTCTTCAGCACGGGGTAGAGCAGCAGAGGATCTTGAGTACTATTCGAAATTCAGAAGAACTAGTGAAGGGGCCATTGAACGGCTGGAAAAAGCTTGGGCTCGCTTATGGAAAGTAGAAATGGAAGCAGATGAGTTTCGAGTGGTATGACCCAGGGTTTCATCTTATATGCTTCAAATAGTAGGAGTAATTCTGGGAAGATCCAAAATTTCAAATTTGAGAGGGTGGGCCTTGGTGCAACAGTTAGGTTGCTCCGTTGTGACCAAGAGGTCACGGGTTCGAATCTGGAAACAGCCTCTCTGCGAAAGCAGGGGTAAGGCTGCGTAAAATATGATTCTCCCTAGACCCCGCAGTGGCCGGAGCCTCGTGCACTGGGTACGCCCTTTTTTTTTCCCAAGATTTCAAACTTGATATGGGAGGAGTATATGCACGCCTAGGTCAAGGCGACACCTGGCCACTGCCTTGGGTTGCTTTGTTTCCTTGACAACTATGTACCCAAAGATGTTCCTAATTTTTATAATCTGCATGGCTCATATTGATGAATGATAGCTGCCAAAGGCAGATGCTTTTTTTGTTGATAAAAGGCATCTTTAAATTAGTTTATTTAGTGTGTATATATATTATTGGGTATATCTATTGTAGAAAACCTAGGACCTGTAACCAGTAACCTTAGAGTGGAGAAAAGAGAGAAGAAAGAAGAAGAGAAGAGTAGTTGCAAGGGGGGGAGCCGTATATGTTAATTTGCTTCCTCCCTCAAGTATCTTATTTATAATAAAACCATTACAATCATAAAAGGAAAAGGAAACTAAACCTAATCTAAAATAGGTAGCTAACTTAGATTAGGAAATTGACTCCTAACTCCTAACAATTAAAGACATAAAACAATAAAGGAAACCATAATGGACTCAACCACAATAAGGACACTCCCCTTATCTTTGTACACTTCTCAACACTCCCCCTCATGCTAGAGTATACAGCTATCAAAAGAAAGGCTCCAGCTTGGGCTAAAAAGAATAGAAAATCAAACTCAACACCAATCTTGAATAGTAGTTGTAGACTTCAGTGGGCATAGAGGAAACTCCGATAAAACCAATAGAAATATCAGCCCAAGCATTGGATGATAGATAACATCAACTGCAATCCAAAAACAGCAGATAGGTAACGATGACAGATGTTCTCCAATAATTGCGGAACTTGATTTCTAATAAGAGAAGACTCGATCTTCAATATAAGGAAAGAACTCGATCTTCAAAGTAAGAATCAATTCAATCGCACAAAATGGAATTATCCTGTCGATCTTCAAAAAACACCATAGCATGCTTAAAAGATGGAGGGCAGCAACTTCGAAGTTTCCCTTCAAAAGTAAAAATCTTCATTGAAATAAATCTTGAGAAATCTTCACCGAAATATTCTTGAGAAAGGTAAGACTCTCCAATTGATGACGTGTGCAGAGCAGATATGCAAATAATAATATCCAATTCCAATCTCCCCCTCACGTGTAGCAGTACACGTGAACAAACAACAGCCAATAATCAACATTGCAAAGCACGGGCATCACAAAAAAATTTCATAAACAAGAGCCCGCAAATAACAACCGTAGATATAAAAATCCCAAAATCAGTTTCTAACCTCCCTTCATTGGAGCCAACAACCACCATGCAAGGTCCAACCTTCAAAGAAGTACAAATCCCACTTGTGTTCGGGGCCCACCTGGGCAACTATACTTCAAGAATTTTGAAGAAATGTCGGAATTAAAAGGGCAATGGCAGTTTGGTATATGACCAGCATCTCAATAATTTCCAATCTCCCCCTCAAAACAAACTCCAACCTCAATGTCATGTAAGTACCAATTTGCCAAAAAAAAAATTGATGTGATCTGGGGCCCACCATAGCAATAATATGGCACATATGTATACCCAATGGCAATTCTGTAATTACAGCATGCAATCTCCAATTGATTTGGAACCGGGTCAAAATACCCAATTTCGTTCGGGATGGACCCATCCAAGTATACAATAGGCAATAGCAAGAGGTAATGGCGGAACCGTAATTTAAGTGAAATTCTTATATATGCATAAGTAAGGCCAAATTTAAAGGAGTGGCAATCTGGTAATAAACCAGAATTTGCAAGGGGTCAATTTGGTAGTTAAAGAGGCAATGGGACATGATGGGAATTAATGTTTATTGGTTGGGGATATGAAGGGAATTAGAATTATTACAAGGAGAATGGCAGAATTGCAAATAACACACAGTTGAAAAAGGGATGGCCTAGCTGTAATTAGGTGAAATTTGGTAAAATTCACTTTGAAACACAATCCAAGCCAAAGGGCAAACTTGGAACAATGAAGAAGACAAGGGTAACTTGTAATAAACTTGAGCAAATTGGGTAATATTAAAGTGTAGAGGCAAACTTGGGAAGGAAACTAGAGAAAGAAAAAGATAAAGACAACTGTCCTAGCAAGACAGCAACTAAGAAATTATAAACCCATTCGAAGAAGGGATAACTCACGGAACAGAAAACCCAAAAAGTAGGATTCTTCAAGTCTTCAACACTAACCAAAAAGGTGCGTCTTCAACCTCACAGTAAAACCAGAAAAGATATGATTCTAGCAAAAAGATTTCCACGCAACTCCAAATAGAAGGTCGAAGATTAAACAGAAAACCTGCAACTCCAATCTGGCGGTAGGGGAACAGCGGCAATAAATATTTGACTTTGTGGAAGAACAGCTTCAATCGAACCAGCAGCAACAAAATACCAGCAAAGAATTGATACCACCAGAAATCAATAGCCAACAACAGAGAACAAGAGCCCATCCAACAACTAAGTCAAGCAACACTCAGCAACACGAAACTAGAAAATCAGAGATCTTCCTCACGATAAGCAAAGAGAAACTGACCAAAAATAGGGCAGGTCCTGAACTCCAGCCCCTCGATCACCGTAAAAAATCGAGAAAAATGGATTGCACCTTCAACGAAAGCAGGTTCTTCAGAAGCAACTACAGCCTAGAACCAGGTTCTTCATTAATCGATCAACAAATCAGTATTTAGTCTGCAACTCATCTGAAGAACAGAAATCAGATTCGAAATCTGATGTAGAGTTTTCAGAATCGAATAAATGAATTGAGTACATGAAACCCTAGTTCTTTTTCTGTGAACTAGGGTTTTCTTCTTCAAACCAGAAATCCAAACCGACTCTCAAAATGGCAATCTTGGAGAGAATCAGTCACTGATTGCCTAGCTTTGATACCATGTAGAAAACCTAGGACCTGTAACCAGTAACCTTAGAGTGGAGAAAAGAGAGAAGGAAGAAGAAGAGAAGAGTAGCTGCAAGGGGAGGAGCCGTATATGTTAGTTTGCTTCCTCTCTCAAGTATCTTATTTATAATAAAACCATTACAATCATAAAAGGAAAAGGAAACTAAACTAATCTAAAATAGGTAGCTAACTTAGACTAGGAAATTGACTCCTAACTCCTAACAATTAAAGACATAAAACAATAAAGGAAACCATAATGGACTCAACCACAATAGGGACACTCCCCTTATCGTGGTACACTTCTCAACATCTATCTATATATTATATTATATTATAAAATCTTGTTTCAGATTCAATATTATGTGTGGTAATGAAGACAGACTTAGTTCTCAATGAAAATATTAGTTGTTCTTATCTTATGCCTCAGTAAACTGAGGAATCATTTTAGTTATTGCCAGTTTGCTTTAACATATTCATGTATTGCAGGTCTTTATCTTGTTCTCCATGATCGTGTCATTGCTTTATGAGGTCCTGTTATTGTTTCTCGTTAAAGGTACTTGATACTTTTAGATTTTCAAATGGTGTTTCTCTTTACTGCTACTTTGGGCCACCCTTATTTTCTCTGTTTTTTTTTTCCTTCTTCTTGGTATTGTCTTCTATTTCTTCCAATTTGCTATTCATTATTGCATTTCCCTTGTATCTTTCTACAATATTTTTCATTTATTAGTAAAAGAAAAGTTAAAAAAAATTCTTCCCATGATCATAGTTGTCAAGGTGTTGCGTATGCGATGCCCAGGTGTTCAGGTGCCTTGGTTGCCTTGGACACCTTGCCCCTAGGCCCCCTCCAACACCTTGGGTTGCCTAGACGCCGTGACAACTATGCCCAAATGAACAATTTCAACGAAATCTTTCAATTTCTTATTTTACTATGTTCAACACTGTATTCCTCTTATATCATGTTTCCGCATGCATAACGGCTCTTTCTTTTGTGATTGTTCTGATTATGGATTTATGTAGCATGCTTGTGGAAGGAGATTGTCCAATGGTTGTTAGGTGGGTTAGTAGCCCTGTCAGTCGTGGTGATGCTCCAATTTTGATTGGTGAGGTGAGAGACTTATCTCACTAATTTGACATGTTGTTTCCTTGGAGGCCCAGATTGATCAACTCTCTAGCCATCTCCTTAGCAAGAAATACGATTTGGGAAGTTCCAGTGTAGTGGGTTGCATTTTCAAGTGTCTGCATTTTTGTCATTTTGGTCCCTCGGGTGATTTTTGTACATTTTCCTCCTTAGTTCTAGTGTAGTGGGTTGCATTTTCAAGTGTTTGCGATTTTTGTCATTTCGGTCCCTCTGGTGATTTCGTACATTTCCATCCTTTTTCTTTTAGAAGAACATATCATTTATGATAAAATATATACTAAATTTATGTTTATGAACATTTTTTGGGTTTGCTCTTTTATATGTCTTTTGGTGGGCCTCGGCGTAATAATAAGGTTGCTCTATTGCATCCTGGTGGTCACGGGTTCGAACAAGGAAACAGCCTCTCCACAAAAAGTGGGGGTAAGGCTGCGCTCATATGCCCCTCCCCAGATCCTGCAGTAGCGGGAGCCTCGTGCACTGGGTATACCCTTAAATTACTCTTTCATATATGTCTTTAGGCTACTCTTTCATATATGTCTTTAGGCCAAAGGTTCTTTGCTAGGCCCAAATAGGAAGAGCTTCCGATACTACCAACTAGTTTTTGATATGTGGAAAGGTGATGTGGCAATTCCAATTTTTCAACATGTAGTGTACAGTCTGGATTCACCACTTGTTGAATTTCATAGCCCAATTCAACATATGCCCTCATGTATTGGCATTTTCCCTTCTATTCTAAGCTGTCCATTTGTTTTCAACCAATTTCCCCCCCAGAAGCTTGACTTTATAGCTCCTTTTTAAAAGCCTTATTTTACCACATGGTCAACTCCATTAATGTTGAAACTTGATGTGTGAGCAGGGGAACCTGGGCCTTTCCTGAGTACAAAATTTGGGCCCACTTGATCTGGCATGTCACAGATATTGAGTTGTAAAAGAAGGTTCAATTGTGGACCTTGCAGGAAACCAAAACCTGTTTGTTTAATGGTGATTCGACGAACTATCCATGATGTTCAGGATTTCCATAATTATATGGTGATGCTTTAACTGATAAAGTAATCTGTATGTGCTTCTGCATGTGTTTGTGTTATTTGTCAAAGCTTGGTTTGCTATCGTCAAATTTGAATGATATACTCTCCATGATAGTTACTTCTGCAGATGTGAAAGATGCTATGTTCTAGTAGTTGGCAGTTTTCTAAGGCTTGAAGTCTCTTTAGGGTAAAAGGCAGTGCAATCATTGTTTGTCTTACTAAATGGGTCTTGATCTTTAGTCTTCCCTGAGATCTATAGAGGTTAGCAGCTTTTTACCTAGTTTATAGGCCTAAAATCTGTGATCAGGTGTTTAAGAATAATATGGAGTGGACTAATAACTGGCTGTCAGCTAACAGCATTTCTCATCAATTTTATGTCAATACTTTGTTACTAATATTGGCTCCATTAAGGTTAATACAATCATTAGTATGTGGTAATTCTTAGAAGGCAATTAATTATTAATTATTAAATGTAATAAAAGCCAAAACAGCTGCAATCAACACATAGCTGAGAGTGGTTTTGCTCACTTTGTTATTTGGTAACACCGTTTTCTTTGTTTCTTATGAAATTTGAGTGGTAGTTACAAATTATAGGTGGTCTTTGGAAGTACAAATTAGATTAAAGGTTCTTCCCACATTGATATGATCTTGATGTGGGCACTTGCATATTGCAGCACTTTCAAGCTTTTTATATTTCTTGTTGTTGGTGTTATACATTTTCCTTAAGCATGTGTTGTCATCGATATTGTTTTCTTGATTGGGAAGGAGGGAGGGGTTGGTAAATGCAGTGGACATTCGGTTGTTTACTAGTAATTCATTTTGGTTCTTTGTTTCTGCAGATCCCTCTAAAGTGCTAGCATCTGGACCCTATGGTCTCATATTTTCTTCATTTGTGCCATTTTTCTTTGACATTCCTGTTTCAACACGGTTTCGTATTTTTGGCATTCACATCTCTGACAAGTCATTCATATATTTAGCTGGTATTCAGGTAAAAAATTATCTATTTTTTTTTCCCAATGGGTTAGCTAGCAAACTTGAATGAATTATTTCTTACAAATTCTGATATTGGTATCAAAATTGACTTTTCATCATGCAGCTTCTTTTATCATCTTGGAAGAGATCTATCTTACCAGGCTTGGGTGGCATTCTTGCTGGCTTCCTATATCGCATTAATCTTTTTGGCTTCCGTAGGATGAAGGTTAGTTTTGTTTTCCGGATTTGCTTTCTTTGCTTGAATGACAACAGCATTTTGAAGGGAAGATCAATCTATCGGTGGTGGTAGTTCTTGGATGGTCACAACAGCAACAACAAACTCAGCCTTATCCCAACTTAATGGGGTCAGCTACATGGATCCAACAACACAAAGTAAGGAAACAAATGTCTAAACAAGAAAATGGGGATGAAGAGATGGCCAAAATAGGGATGGGGGATGAGGTGAGAAATGTGAAAAGGGAAAATAAAAAAAGAAAAAGAAAGTTGAAAGTAAGTGGAAGGAGGCACAGCCCAGCAAGTCAGGAGAATCTCAGCTAATTGAGGTCTGCAACATGGATCCTTGCCCTCCAACAGGCTCTATCCAAGGTCATACTTGGGACAAATCCCTGACAATGCATGTCCTATCTCACAACTTCTCCTATGGTCATTTTAGGCCTGCCCCTAGCTTTTTTAGCTTTTTGGATCGGAACCATATCACTCCTCCTTACTTGGGTGTCCTTAGGCCTTCGCTGAACATGAGCGTACCATCTCAAATGACTCTCTTGAAACTTGTCATTGATCGGGGCAACTCCCAAGTCAGCTCTAATTCAATCATTCCGTACTTTATCCTTCCTAGTTTTCCCGCACATCCATTTTAACATCCTCATCTCTACTACACATAACTTCTCTAAATGACACTTCTTAATTGCCCAACATTCTACCCCATACATCATTGCCAGCCGAACAATAGTCTTACTCCTTTAAGCTTTAAAGGAATACGTCGGTCATCCAATACTCCGAATGCACCTCTCCATTTCATCCATCTTACTTTAATTCTCTGTGAAACATCATCCTCTATGTCATCTTCTTTATTAATGATTGACCAAAATATCTAAAATAGTTATTTTGTGGTATCTCTCTTTCCTCAATTCGCACCATGTCAATATCCATCATAATGTGACTAAAATTACACATCATATACTCTGTCTTCGTTCTACTGATCTTAAAGCCTCTTGTTTCCAAGATTGATCTCCATAGCTCTAACTTAGTGTTAATCCCTGCTTTTGTCTCGTCCACCAAAACGATATCATCGGTGAAGAGCATACACCACAGGACCTCGTCTTGAATGCTATTGGTTAGCTTGTCCATGATAAGCGCAAAAAGGTAAGGACTTAAAACTGAACCTTGATGTAACCCAATCGAAATAAAGAATTCCTTGTCCTGACCTCCCACAGATCTCACACTAGTCACCACGCCCTTGTACATATCTTTAATGACATCCACATATTTACTTGACACCCCTCTCTTCACTAGAAACTGTTGGATTAGATCTCTAGGGACTCGGTCATATGCTTTTTCCAGGTCAACAAAGACCATATGGAGATCCTTCTTGCTATCTCTATATCTTTCCATGAGCCTCCCAATAAGTAGATAGCTTCTTCCACGGTCCTAAAAGTCGGTTAACCTTTTGGGATTGGTGTGTGGTTTGTGTGATTACACTTCCATCAAAAAAATAAGTAGATAGATTATGTCGTGGATCTACCTAGCATAAAGCCAACTTGGTTCATCGATATATGAGTCTCTCTTCTCAACCGGGCTTCAATAACCTTCTCCCAAAGTTTCATTATGTGACTCATTAGCTATGCTTTTATAATTATTTCAGCTTTGGATATCACCTTTATTTTTGTAGACCGGGACTACAATGCTTCTCCTCCATTCATCTGACATTTTCTTTGTGTTCCATAATCCTGTTAAACAACTTGGTTAGCCAATATACCCCACAACCTCCTAAGGTTTTCCACACTTTTATTGGAATCTCATCTGAGCCTGTTGTCTTGCCTGCTTTCATCTTTCTTAGGGCTTCTGTAACTTCCGCCACACTAACCTTTCTTACATAACTATGATGTGTGGTATCATGTTGAATAGAGTACTCGTCTGGGTCAGTTCTACTCTACTCATCTCAATTTAGTAGGTCACAGATATACTCGTCCCATCTCTTCACAATATCCTCAGCCCTTACTTACGCACTTCCTTTCTTTGAGTTATTTGTTTGCTAACTTTTATTTTCCCTAGTTTTAATAATGAGGGATATTTCTTGGGGAAATAATTGAGGTCATCACAAAATGTCCTGTATTCCATGTGCTTGGAGTAAAGAAAAGAAAACTTTCTTTTTCTGAAGTATCTCTTATTTCATAGTGGATAGCCATTTCTATCCGTATGCTCATTCAACCAAAGCTTATTTTGTGTTCCCAGAATGCCAGTATTGTTGTCATGTCATAAGTGTGTCCTACCAAGTTTGTCATGTCATGTCATAACTTTTATTTTCCCTAGTTTTAATAATGAGGGATATTTCTTAGGGAAATAATTGAGGTCATCTCAAATTGTCCTGTATTCCATGTGCTTGGAGTAAAGAAAAGAAAACTTTCTTTTTCTGAAGTATCTCTTATTTCATAGTGGATAGCCATTTCTATCCCTATGCTCATTCAACCAAAGCTTTTTTTGTGTTCCCAGAATGCCAGTATTGTTGTCATGTCATAAGTGTGTCCTACCAAGTTCTTATCTCAATTTGGAAGAATTATCTTTGCTTCCGTCTTATGGTAGAGTTGGGGAATACTGACATTATATGGTGTCTGTAAATTCATTGGCTTGAACTTCCATCTAGTTCTAACAGTGCCTGATCCTGACATCCATTATCATTTTGCTCATGTCTGCACCTCCACATGGTGCTCCTAAAAGCCTTTTTTTCTCCCCACAAACAGATAATTCTTAATCTTCCTGTGAGCTTACCAGTCACCAAGTTGTTGACAACTGATAAAGATGTATCTTTTAAGACCGATTTATATGGAGTCCGTCTGCTTATGAAACTTGTATCACACACATTGATAATAATTCTTATCATACACATTGATAATAATTCTTCAAGACTCCATCTTTTGGGAGATATTTTGGGAAAATTTTAGGTACCTAAGTTCAATCATAAGTAAAGGAGAAATAAAGGAGTGATGTAGATAAGTCATGGTGAAATTGAGCCCAACATCCACCTAATTTCCAAATAAAATAGATTTTACATTTTATTTCATTATACATAAACTCATTTACCCTTAATTGGGAAAAAGATTCTACTTTAGCCATGTGGGAGTGTGGGACCCATATTGGAGATGATCCTTATTGACTAGAATAGTCCTTGAAAGGCTGAAATTCATACCAAGTCAACGTATTTGAAAAATGTTTTAAAATGTCTTTTGGAATTTCTCAATTGACTTCCAGAGCCCAAGATATTAGCATTTAAAATTTTAAACAAATATAGGCCGGGTCATGCCCAACCCGGTCCAAAACAGAACCAACAGCTTAAGAGCCCTCATGGCAAAAGTTAAGTTCGACTAAGAATGGACTTAATTCGATGAGCGATAAGCTTGATTCGATGTTGAGCGCATCTTATTTGATGCCTACTCGATGTCTAAGCGACTTTTCCTCATATCGTACAGAGGCTATTACAAGTTGGAACCCCAAGGGCTGTGTATCAACTTACACTGGGTTTTGTTCGCATACACAAACAGCAACAATAATAGAGAAAAGGAGATGGTCTCGGTACCTCTCAGTTGATGCTGGTTGCAGGTTTAATAAATAGTAACTAGCGGGAATAAGGATAGAAGAGAAAGGGGATATGACCAAGGCCTCTCACCTATGGCCTTGGTCAGTTTCTCACTAACCCTAAGGCTTTTCACCTTTCACAGCATTATTGGCTATTAAACCAAGATTTTCATTCATCAATAAATTGTGGGTTGGAGCTCTAAGGCTCTTAAAATTAAATAGAGTGCTGTAGCACTAGAAACAAAATATGGAAAGTCTAAAAGGAGTCTCACGCATGGTGGAATCTTGTCAATAAGTTACATTAATAAAAAGAAAAGAAATAACTTCAAACTAAGAAGTATCTAAATAGAACTCAAATTAAACTACATATAGTACCCCCACGAGTCTGGTTTTGAGTGAACTCACTAACACCCAGAGACCATGGGCTTGGTGTGGCCTGGTCCAAAAGACCAGTTGAAGAACCATGGACCTAAGTATGGGCCTGGTTCTTCTGGGTTTGCGATAGTGCTTTTTTCTGTAGTACTTGTCTACATGCAGGGCAACTGTAATTTCCATGTGTTACATGTTCAAAAGATAAGGAATGACCATTGAAGATGTCGTACTCCAAGGACTGCCTGAAAATGATTATTTGAAGGTTGGAAGATTAGAAGTCTCAAATTGAATGGGTTTGTAAGGTTAATGGTTGAAAAACTAATTGGTTTACTGATTTTAAAGTGTGACTGGCTATGCTTCAATTATCACATTATCATAAAAAAGTTCCAATGTGTTAAGTTTGGTTGTGCTGGTGATTTAGAGCCGACTGCAGAATGAGGGTGAAATAAGTTAAACCTGGACTGGGATTAGACATCCATAACCTAGAAGAAATGTGTGGATTGTGTGGTACAAGTGTATGAAAACCGCGTTGCATCAGGCCCATGATGGGTTTGGGTCTTGTCATAGGATGGCCAACCCTAATCCAACCTGGACACAAGTCCCGTTGTTTTTTTAGACAAAATTCTGGAAATGAC
Source organism: Telopea speciosissima (assembly GCF_018873765.1). Taxonomy (NCBI): domain Eukaryota; kingdom Viridiplantae; phylum Streptophyta; class Magnoliopsida; order Proteales; family Proteaceae; genus Telopea; species Telopea speciosissima. The sequence continues at coordinate 14,928,730 of NC_057925.1, read as the reverse complement.
TTAGTTGTTAACCTGCTATTCCAATCTGGATCTAGTTCGTACCAATTGGCTTTGTGTATCTGGTAAGCAGACCAATTAAAACTTGGGTTGGGATCAGGCAACACATAACCTGGAACAAACAAGGCAGGTTGGCACCAATAATTCCTACCTATGAGTAGGTGTAAGTATTGAGGCTTTTAACTTTAGCTGCAAAGAACTTATCTTCTGGAGGGTCTTCTTTCGGGCAGAATTGAGTACCATGACGTTTGCAATGTTAAATTGCTAATAGTAGATTCATATGTTGTAATTCCTAGATCTGATTTTGGTATTTCCTGATAAGTGGGACTTTGCATCTTTGGCTCTATGCAGTTCCCTGAATTTGTCACTTCATTCTTTTCGAGCCTTCCATGGCCCTCTGCTGGAGGTTCATCTCCTACAGCATCAAGTGGAAATATTATTGGAAACATGCCTTCTTACACAGGCCGCCCAGTGGAGGCAAGTATCTTTATTTGTTGCTTTAGGGTTGCTTATCATTTGTGAAGAATTTTCTGATGTTTGCTTCGATTTTTTTTCTCCTTTTGGTGGCTAGTTATTGTATTTCCCCCTTTAAAAAAAATAAAATAAAAATAAAAATAAATATAAAAATAAAAATTCCATGTTTATACCCTCTGGTATCTGTTCATTTGGATTCTGGGAACGGTTTTCTAAATGGCCTTCCATATAAGATATCTATAGATGAGCATCTAGTTCAGCCACATGGCCAGTCAGATGGCACTGAAATTATGCTGACGGGTGGACCCAAAGATCCTATACTCATATATCAAGTTTTGGCCTCAACAAAGTTTTCCAAGTGGCAATATAAATCACTGAAAAGTCTAGGACTGTGGAGAGGGTGGATGATTATAAATGAGGGTAATGCCACAACGTGTGAGGGTATATAATTAAATTTGAATCTGAAATTTGGTATGTGGTGAATCTAGACAATTCCTAGCTATCCAATGATCGGAATTACCAGATCATTCTTCCATGTGGCACATATAATAGGTGTGCTCTCCATAGAATCCTTATGTAGCAGAACTTAAAAGAAGGTCGACCAGAAGAGAAGAAGAGAAGAAGAGAATGAAGAAAAGAAAAGAGAGGAAAACTGGGATAGAATCAATATCCAGGCTCTCACACACCACTCTATTTATAATAACATAATTACATGGAAGAGCTAGGAATGCAGACTCCTAGAACAAATAGGAATCCACATCTCAAACTCAAAAGTAAAATAGGAAACAAAAGGAAAATAGGAAACTAAAAACAAGGGAAGTAAATAACTTAAAATAGAACTAGGAGTTTAAATCACTGTTCATGTCACTGTTCACGCGAACAGTGTCACATGAACAGTGTTACGTGAACAGTACTTCAACACCTTATATTGATGGTTGTCCATAGAAACTTTTGTCTTAATATCCACAACCTTATTTTACCCATTTCTGTGTTGTAGGTTTCCAATATTTGTACTTGCTTTTCATCTATATGTGTAATTGTATTTACTTTTTTTTATCTATATGGTGTTTAAGCATAACAGTTGGGCATACTTATCACAAGTGGTGAGAAAATTAACTGCTATTTTGTCAAGTTTATTCTGTCCTATTTTTCAATTGTTCTAGTTTTTGATTTGGGGAACTCAACCAGTTCCTAGGGGATGCTTCCATCTTCTTTTCTTTTTCAATTTTAAATGACTGGCACCAGAACGGCCAGTAGTTTTGCTGGTCTGGTTCTTCTCCTGCATTGGTATTTCTGTGAGTACCTTTGATCTGCATCAGGATTTCATAAAGGAATATTGATGTTCTGATTTTAGACCGCTGTTCCTGTACATTTTGTATTGTTCCCCAGCGCCTGTGGTCTTATGTGGATGCTTTTTCTTTGGGGGCCTCTTGCCCCCTCTTCTTTCTTTGTTTGTTAAGTGCTTCTCTAGTTTTTCTCGTAAACCAAAAAGCGAATGAAAGATATAAAGCTTCTTAAGTTGTATTTCATTATGAAGTATTGAGTATAAAATTGTGAAGATGAAGGCATTCTATTACACAAACAAAACAGAAAAGGGTCCGACTCTACAAGTGTCAAAAGAATATTCGAATTGCCCCGGGATGTCTTAATTGTCTTTTTAGAATTAAGGGCTCCTGTTTGATTCTAAGTCATCCTTGTATTGACCATCATACGGTAACCAGTTTAATCGCTATGTAGACTTTTGGAAAGTTGTGAAATTTATTGTCAAATATTCCCCTGTTTTCTCCTTAATATGCATCCATAGATGTGACAAGGAGCGTAGAACTATGCGAGAACCTAATCATCATTTTGCTGAATATCTCCTTTCCGTATAGACATTGCTAAATAAATTGTGGATGGCACAGGTTAGTGTAATCATTAAATATTTATAGTAATAAAAAAAGGGGTGGTGTACCCAGTGCACGAGGCTCCCACCACTGCAGGGTCTGGCGAGGGTCATAATGTATGTAGCCTTACCCCTGCTTTCGCAGAGAGGCTGTTTCCAGACTCAAACCCGTGGCCACTTGGTCACAATGGAGCAACCTTTTCCGTTGCACCAAGGCCCGCCCTCACTAAATATTTATAGTAATAAATTATCTAAATTTATTGATGAGTAATTAGTCACAAGAGGAAAGGCAAATTAAAATAAGGCCATCTAATTCAAGAATCATGAGAGGATATAAACTTAATGGTGCTAGTCGAATTGCAAACATTCCATAGATCCCGACTTGGAGAAGCTTTGGCTTTGAGGGATGGGGGAGTCTTTCTCCTGCAGCTGTACGCTGGTACATTTGGCCTGAGAGATTCAAGAATATTTGTGGGGGGTGAAATCATTGTTGATCAAATTGGAGAGAAAATATGTAATAAATACTCTAGGCTTTGAACTTTAATGATTGGAAATATGTCTTGGAAAGAGGGCAGGATCCGACTGAAGGACCTCTACAGTTGGGTCATGGGCTGGGGGTGGGGCTGAGGCCCTCACACTCTGGCTCCTCTTGAATGGAATCTCTGGCTCTTGGTGTTTCAACCACCTCCTCCAGTGTAGCTGTGGCTCTGGCTCATCTCTAGCATGTCTAGATGAACCAGTTCCCCTGGCCATCTGTATCAATCTCTCCTGGTTCATCCTAAAGGTCTCTCTGCTCTCTAACCTTGCCCTCCTCAATTGTGCAGCCTCTGCCGGTGTTCGTGCATCCCAGTCTGGCTCCTCACTGTCATTATCCTCCTCTAACTCAGGCATCCTCTGTAGATATGCATCATTAACCTCGTCCCTGGCTTCCCTCTTCTCTCTCCTAGCTTCTACCCCGCCCTCAAATGCGTTGTCATAGCCCTTTTTATCTTACTTGGCACACAAGGGCAGCTGGTGATATTCCTGTCACCACCAACAATATATCACTTCAGTCTAGTGGCCCCACCTCCCCCAATTCTTTTCTTATTTCTTACAAATTTCTTCTTGTCAGTTGAAAGCATGGTTCTAAATCTTGGTTTCGTAAGAAACCAATACGAAACCATATGCAGTGCCAATTTGTAACTGGTTTTGACATGTTTCGGCCATATTTCAGTAGTTTTGCAAGTTTTGACTTGAATCATCAATATAAATTCACTTATCCCCATAAAAACTTGACGAAACCTGGGAGTTTCGACCTGAATCTGGTTGAACCACCTTATTTATGCCAAATATTATTTAAGTAAATGGTTTTATATTTGTTATTTCATTTACTTAAGAGATTATTCATAAATAAGCAAATTCCCCCATTTGAGTCCAATAAAGTAGTTAGAAAATCAAATTCCAAAAAGATTAAAGTCAACCCCCCCAGTTCAAGAACAAAAACTGGAGTTTCGTCGGTATGTGAAATTTTCAACTTTCTAATTCTAGGGTTTTTCTCAAATCTAAAAATTTCATAAATCTTAATATGGTAAAACATTGCTAAAAACCAACGGGGTGGTAAAATAATCATTTGTTTTGATACCTAAAAAAATATTTTCATCCAGAGCAATTTTGATAGCATCATTCGATACCTAAAAATATATTTTCATCTCGAGTAATTGGCATAAATTAAGGGATAATTCTGGTTCGATACCATTTCCAAGAACATTATAGTATTATGCACTATCAAACTTGGGTCAAAACCACAAGTACCATTTTGAGTGTTCTTTATGTGAAACTAATGCATGGATTGGATTCAAAATGTCAAAAATAGGTAGCACAGCAAAAATCAGGGCAAAAGAGCAACTTTTGGGACTCAAAACTAAGTTTTCGAATTGGGTTGGAGAAAGTACTAGGTTTTGACCGAGATATGGTTGAAACCTGGTATATCTCGGTTTGGGGCTGGCCGAACCGGCCTCGAAACCAAGATTTAGAACCTTGGCTGAAAGGGGTCTCCCATACAGCCATGCAATGACCCCCCCCCCCAACTTGGCCATGCAATACTAGTTGGTACACAGCTGCAACAAGAAGTCAAGAACACAGATTATTAACATGTACACTTCAAATATGGCTTCTAAACAAAAATAATGCATATTCTAAATTTCTCCATAAATATGATATTTTTTGCCTTTTTAAAAATATATTTTTAAATTATTTAATAAGAACATCACCTACTAATCAAATACAGCTGAAAACATATTCCGTATACTTTCATTAATTTTCTTCATTTTTCAAATTAAAATAGAATATTTCTCTGATTTATTTTCATTTTATTTGCATTTCAGCAATTGTTTTTCAAAAATCCTAAAATTTAAATAAAAGAGTAACTATAGTAAAAAAATTCCGACACTGTCACGCCGTAGATCAGACAATAGTGTCTAACATATATTAAATAGGTGTCCATCCATCATATTTAACCCTTATGTTTTTCAAAAACTGCTTGTTGGAAAATGGATTTTTTAAAACAGAAAAAAATAAAAAATAAAAAAATTAACTACCCAAAAATTATCCGACTCCGTAGAGTTGTAGATCAGGCTATTCTAGCTAACATATAGAAACTTGAAAGAAATCTACTATGTATTGTATATATTGTACAAAAAAATTTGAATTTGGGGAAAAAAATACTATTAACTTTAAGCTTGAAGCACCGAGTGTCTAGCAAGGTTGATTGACTTGGAGAATGCAAGAAATATGTGTTAGATGTTGAATTGATGCCAAAAAAAATACAGTTTTCTTGCAAAAAATGGTCACTGTAGTCAAAACTTGCGAAACCAGAGAGCTGTCGGTTGAAACTTGTCGAAATAAACAAGTTTTGATCGAGTTGAGGTATTATATAAGCATGGTCCAACCAGGTCTCGGTCGAAATCAGTAACATTTTGTTATCGACCCATTGTTTCGTACCAAACTGAGATCTCACGTAGCCCCGCCGCCACCACGTCACTCTTTGCACCACCATCATGTGGGTCTGGTTGACTTCTTGACGATCCTCTTTATGGAGCTGAAAGGGGGCCAAGTTAGATGTCCTCAATTTCTATGGGGATTACAATCCGGAATAGTACCTTGACTGGACCCATAGCCTGGAGATATTCTTCCAATGGTACGGAATTAGTGAGAATAGGAAACTCCTATTTTCTGAAATCAAGCTGCACGGTACGGTTCGAGTTTGGTGATCAAGTGTCAAAAGTTGAATCAGACTTGAGGTATCTGGTTGGCTACACTTGGGCTAAAATGGAGGCTCTGAACCAGATTTTGCCTGCAGACTACAAGCAGAGTATGCACCTTTAGTTCTCATAGTTGAGGCAAGGCAGTGAGACTGTTGAGGAATATGTGGCAAAGTTCTACTACTTAGCCAGTAGGTTTGACTTTGAGTGGGTCGGAGAGGTATTAGTGAAGCATCTTGTGAACAATCAGTGCTGGATTGGCTTACAATAGGCTGCCTACGATGGACGATGCGGTACAAGTAGCTTATCTGGTAGAGGAGAGTCTGAATAAGCCTTGCAATCAGAGAAGCTTCCCAAACAATTTCTCTAGGAGTGATAGTGCAAGTAAGCAACCTTTTCGACCGGAGAAGCTCAGAAGCCATTTAGTTAAACATAGGTCAGTGGGTCTTTTGTGGCATCTTCACAGCCAAACCACACTTGTACTCATTGTGGGTGTAGTTTTGATAGAGCTACTTCAAACACCAAGGCTGAGATACAGTGCTTTGTAGACAAGGGTACAAGGTTTTTTTATGCATTTATTTATTTTTTGCTTAATGTCCTAATCGTTTGGTTGTTTTTACCGATAAGGATGCTATACTCATATCCACTGTTTCGGAAGAGCAACGGGGGAACGAGACAATTTATTTGGAGGTAGAATGTGAGCTATTAAAGGTAGCGTTAGTGACACTAATGGGGAACGATATAGCTACGTTCTTCATCATTTTTTTGCCACACATAAGATCTCTGAAGAGGAAGATTGGCGTCGTAACAATATTTTTCAGACTAGGGTTTAGTGCAATGATCGTTTTGTGTACTATGGTGATTGATGGAGACAGTTATACCAACTCGTTTCAGAAGTCACCATTCATAGCTTGAGTTGAAGACGGAGCCACATCCCAACCCAGGCATGGTTTCTTGGGTGAACACCAATTGTCAAAATCCATGATAGCTGTTTGCTCATATATTCTTTTGGTGGGTAGATACAGTGCAGTGTAACATTCTACCTTTGAAGGTTTGTCACATTTTTCTTGGGCAGCCATGGCTAATCGACAAAAAGGTGCAGCATTATGGGTATGAAGATACATACTACATGGTCTATCAAGCACAGAGGGTTAGAGATGAAGCTTCTTCCTGCTAAGGACCTTCCAACACTTGAGCTCAAGCGGACAGCAAGATCGTTTATCCTCCAGCAAGTTGAATCAAAGGGCATCCTTGGTCCTCACCTGAAATCGATGGGGTTGAGTTCTTTTCAGAGGGGGAGAATTGATGCAGTAGCATTATCGTGGTTGGTCACTTGTTCCTACATGGCCCAATCTGAAAACCAGACCGAGAAGAACCAAGTCCAAACCTGGATTTTGTTCCAATAGGAGCTTTTAGGAATTTAATTATTTGTATTGGTCGTTCTTGTAATTTTTTATTTTATTTTATTCTGTTTTATTTTATGGAACTAGATATGTAGGAGAGTTTGTTTCAGTTTCCTTCTTTGGGTCAACTTCAGTTTTTAAGAGTCTATGTATGCTGTAGCTATCGATTCGATATGCAGTTGAATTGAATGAAATTTGAGATTTTCCTCACAGGTTGTGAGTAGTGTGTGATGACCCTCTCCTCTCTCTCTTCTCCCTAGTTCATTTCAGACCCCCTCCTTCGTTCAGGTAAGTTTCTTTCTTAGTTCTCCTTCTACCTTCTCCTTTCCTCTTCTTCTTCTTGTCCGTTCTTTGCTATTTTTCTGTTTCTGGTCATTCTGGAAGTCTCTCAAGTGTGGGATTTTGATCTCCTCCCCTTTCCATTTCTTCCTAAGATTTTGAGAGTTAAATGCTTACCTTAGGGAGACCTAAACCCTAAAGTTTTATCTCGAACCAATTCCTGTGCTGTGGGTTGCAAACCAGCAACTACAGCTGGTTGCTACTGTACTGCCAGACCTTTGTTTCAAAACAATTTTATTTTCTTGCTGTTTGATCTTTCAAGTTGCTACATGTTGTATTCGGGAGATCCAAGATTGTGGAATCTAACCCTAAGTTTGAACTACATTGGATTCATATTGACTGAGTTCTATCGATCAAAGGCAGTAGAGATTACTGCTGGTTTACTGTTCCTATCATGGGTTGAAGAAGACTATTCTTCTTATTTGCTAATGCAAACAGTTCTTGCTTATTACCATAAAATCCCTCCTTTTCAAAGTTTGTTGTCTTATAACCCAATCGGTTATAAATTTTGTTGTCTTATCACCCACTCATTTATAAATTCAGAACAGCTTTTTTTTTCATATTGTAAAGTTTGGTCCTATTACTTGTACTTTACTCATTAGGGTCTAAACTGTTTTTGAATTTACAAAATTGCCACTATCACTGTCATTTGAGTTTCTATCATTCAGGATGGGCCCATAGTGACCCAAAAGCAGGGTTTTCTGACCCGGGGTTGCAGTACATCCCTTTTATTTGAGTTTCTATCATTCAGGATGGGACCATAGTGACCCAAAAGCAGGGTTTTCTGACCTGGGGTTGCAATACATCCCTCCCAAAAAAAAATTCTCAGTTCTCATTGCCTAAAAGTATGTGTTACTTTAGGATGTAGTTCCCTTTGATTCTATTCTTATGTGGTTGTATCGTATGGATTTTCTCACTACTTGCTTTGTCCTACAATATCAGGAAAAAGCAAAACCAGTGGACTGTTTCCAAGGCAAGATCGGCTTGGTTGAAGTGTTTGTTATTATTTTAGTTTTCAGTCCTTGAGAATCTAACAGGACATGATTATCTTCTTTTGAGATTTTTATGACGGAATCATACTTTTCAGGGCCTCACCAGGCCATATGCCTTGGCCACAAGGTGACCAGGGATGGCCAGATACCAGATCAGACCCCGGGGGGGAAGGAGGAATAAGAAGAATAATTTAAAGAAAAGTGAAAGAGGAAGAAGAAAAAGAAGAAAACATTCCCATAATTGGCATAAATATTTGGAAGTGGCTAAAATATGGGCACTTTAGGCTTGGCTTGGGTGCTTTGGCTTTACCTAGGCCTCAAGGCTGCTGGCCACTGTCAACGATAGACAGGGTTGCCTCTGCCTTTCTGACATGAAGATTCTTGTAGTCTTTCAAGTGCTTTAATGACCAGCTGATATTGACAATTTGTTAAGGTGTTGCACCTTGTTTTTACTCTTAACAAATATTACCTTAGTAAGGAAAGAGAAAAGAAGTAAAAGTGTTTTACTTGCAATTCAAAAACATTAATCTTTTAAGTAATTTTGGCTTCACACATTTTCATCGTTCTTATGGGGAAATCTGAATTTGAACTCAAGGTGCAGATTTATGGATTTGTTTAGAAAATCTTATTAATATGGTTGGAAAGTTGAAAGTTGTGTTTTACTTCACACATTTTCATCGTTCGGATGAGGAAATTTACAACTTGAATATCTAGGTACAGACTTATGCATTTATAAAACCTTATTAATAATTGAAAGTTGAAAGTTGTGTTTCCTTGTGGATTTTGTAGTTTCTTAAAGTATTAATAATTGCCTTCAAAGTAACTTCTCCCTCCCTCTTTCACTCTTCAGGGAAACTACCATTCTGTTCCTGTTGCATTCACTATGGAGCCACTTGAGGACTCCATTGCTACTCTGGTCTCAATGGGCTTTGACAGACATGCAGCCAGACAGGCTCTCGTACAGGCTAGAAATGACATGAACATTGCAACAAACATACTCCTCGAAGCTCAGGGCCATTGATTGAAGCCTGGTGAAAATTTTTGCTTGCAAACAGATGAAGAAAAGGAAGTTGGGTTGTGAAGAGTAATCACAGTATATCCATCTAGGCGAAAAAAACATCAGAGAAGACTAACCATCTGCTAAGACCCAGATCAATCTGCTATCTGGAAGCTGACAAGGCACTCATGGTACCATTATTATTTTCTTATTTTTCTGTCAATTCCTTATTCTGAGCTCTTAGTTTCAATATAATCTAATTATACACTAGTGTAACTCTTAGAATACGAGCCTTGTACAATTTGCTTATAGTGTACTTGCTTTGCACATTACTTCAAATGCACTGAAGCTTTGTATAGTTGAAGCCTAAAAATGTGCAGCTGTACTAGTGTGGTTCACTTGTGCCGATATGGTTTGACATTTTTAACATTGTTCGAGTTCGCTCATGACTGAACCATTGGATATAAAGTTAATCTTCAAAGCTCCCACAGCCACCCCCCATGAAAAAAACAAAAGAGTCATTATACAGTTCACTGTCTTAGAAGTTAGAAACTCATTTCTTTTAACTGCCCTATGAATTCTTAAATGGATAATAACCGTCATTCCTGAATGTGCACTGACCCACTAGATTTGGAATTTTCATCTTAAGAAGAAATGACTACATGACTCAAAAAAAAAAATTGTACAAAATAACTGAAATAAGGGTGAAGTTGCTGGCTAGCTTAGTGGGTAAGGTCTTGTGATAGTTGTAGACAAATCCTGCTTACCCTCTTTGCAGTATCCTTTGCATTCCCTCTTCCCTCTCTTGTAGCCTCCTCTGGGGCGTGGATAGGGGTAATGAAAAAACATTTACTGAAATTAATCAAATAATTGGTAATAATAAGGGAGCACTTTGTCTCAAAGGAGGAGAAAAAGAAAAAAAAGGTGGGGGGGGGTTTGTTTTGTTGGAATTTTTATCACTTCCAATTCGCTGCCCGCTCCAATTCCCTCCAATCCCTCGCATAGGAGTAGAAATGACCACCCTACCCCACCTTGGGCAGTGTGTTCAGGCAGTGGGTAAGATGGTCATTTTCACTCTTATGTGAGGGATTGGAGAGAATTGGAGCGGGCAGGAATTGGAGGTGATAACGATTTGGGTTTGTTGCTTTGACCAGGTTTGGAATCTAAGAACCAATTGTTTGAATAACCTGTGGTATCTTCAACAGTAAATTCACAGATCTAGTTACAATCAAATTTTATGAGTGTTTCTTCGTCTGTTTCCCATGGGATGGCAGGGTTTTAGTGCACAGTATTGGTACTGGGCAATGGTATCGGTTGCTGCCGATACTAATATGGACCAGCAGTACCGAGCCGGATTGGACCATTTTGCTGCATCAAAAATACTGATACGGTTTTTTTTTATTTTATCATTTTGCCCCTGGTCTGATACCACTGATAAGATATTGGTATCGGCCATGGTGAATACCTATACGAATTGGCTGTAACAGCCGATCTGATCCCGATACATAAAACCCTGTGGGAGGGAAATGGTGACTATACATTGTTCAAATCTTAAAGAAAAAAGAGAGAGAGAGAATCCCTATTTTTGTTCCTTGTTTTCGTTTCAGTTCAAAATATCATTTGCTAAAAGTTTCAATGCAATGAAGTGGAATTCCTAGGAGGCCGCATGCTACTGACAGGGTACCAACCAACTGGTCCATGTAGGCCAAGTGGGGTTGGGACAAAATAACCAACCCTAACCCAGAAGAAATAACTGAATAAATAACCCAATCAGAGTAGGGGGGGTGCACCTTGGGTTGGGCTGGAATGGGTCATCAACCATAGGTCATCCTTAATTTGGGCTAATCTCAACTTGACCTAGTTCAAGAAGGTCCAAAGAACCCACTTTTAAAAAATGAGCTGGCCAGATTAGGTGGTAACTCTGCTAAGAATTATCATGCTTGGATCAGCTAGCGCAAGTAACCACAAAATCAAACAAACAAGGGGAGCAATTTGAGTCGAGTCTTTTGGCTGCAATGTTATGTGTCCAGAAATCCAATTTAAATAGCTTAATAATAAAAAGGGAGAAAGAAAGTTATTTGGGTACATGCGGTGTGCTGCCTTTGTGCCCAGACACAAGAGAGGGCAAAATGAACGCCATGCCCCCATGGAAAGGCAGAATTTCTTATAGATACAACGGTCATTTCGCCCGTCAATGTGTTTGGGCGCAGGGGCAGCACACCGCATAAGCCCAGATAGCGATCTCTAAACCTAATAAAAATTAGGGGAAAAGAATGCTATCTGGGTGCATGGCCAACGTGGCTCCTGCGCTTAGACACAAAACCACCCTGACCCCATGGAAAGGCAGAAAACCCATCCAGGTCAATGCTTCAATGTGCGCTCCCATTTGACCAGCACGTACATGCAAGCGCTAGAGACCTAGACATCGTTCTCTTGTCCTAAAAATTAATTTACATTGATTTAATTGAACATTTGATTGTTCCAATGTTGTGCCTTAAGTAGTTGCAACCTTTGTTAACAAAAACAGGAATGACAAAAAATACAGTCTTACGGTATTGGGTTTAACGGTAAAAACTTGCAAACGAACAGTCAAATAAAGTGGTAAAAATGAGAACGGTAAAAAGCGGAGAGCAAACGGTACGAGTTTTAAACGTTTATATTTCAAAAAAAAAGGGAAAAAAAACCCAGCACTATTCTCATATAAATTGAGGACTTTTTATTTAAAATACATGCTTCTAATTTCGGTGTCCATGCATTGACCTTGATTTGAAGGTGATATCATGAGAAATGTAGCCCTTCGAGTCATCTTTACGTCGGTGAAAGAATCAGGTCGATCAGAGTTCGGGAGAGAGATATGGTCAGTTAAGTAAGCCATTGTTCAACAAGTCCAAGGTCTTAAAAAAGGCCAAAAAAATAGGAACATGTTTTAAACGCATTTAAAATAGGAATGCTTATCGTTTTTCCGGTTTTCCCGTATGTTTGAGAAACATACGACAACATGTGTTTAAAACAGTAAAAATCGAGAACACATTCAAAACTCTGTTTTTCCATTTTAAACATGTTTTTGTTGAAAGAGGTTGCAACTAGCAACAGAGCTAAACACTATCAATATTGTTGCTGCATTGTATGGGTGTGTGTATGATTATTATAATTCCAAATTACAAGTATGAATGTTCATAATTATCCTCATTCAGTCTGTTCTTTGTTCCATCCCTACTTATCTCATGTCTACCTTTTTCTTCTCAAATCTATCTACTAACAATGAATTCAATCAATGCAAAATTTTGGAAGGGACACAAACCTATTAAAAAAAACAAGTTAAACCTCATCTCTTGGAATTGAATTCACACCCCTAAATCAGCAAGGGATTAGGCATGCGCTTATCCCATATTCACAACAAAGCACTCATATATATGCTGTGTTTGATATGCATTCTTGGAATGTATTCTAGGTTGATTTCGCATTCTCGGACAATAAAAACAACTATTTTATCATCCAAGAATGCGAAATCGACTTAGAATGCATTCCAAGATTGCATACCAAACACTGCCACAATCTGGGATGACGTCTTTATTTCTCAACCGAATACCCTTTGGGCCAGAATTCTCAAGTCAAAACACTTCAGATCCCATTCTCTGCTCAGCCATAATATTGCTTTACCCAAAGGATCTTGCATTTTGGAATATGAAAAATCATACCAGAATTGCAACAATCATCTATTGGAGTGTTGAAAATGGCCAATCTATTAACATTTGGAACACCAATTGGTTGCCAAAATTTGAGGGAATGAAAATTCCCTGTTTTGTAACTCCACACTAAATATATAAGTTGGTTAGTGATCTCCTCATTAATAGGGAATGGAATGCTAATCTAATCTCTACCATGTTCCCTAATCAGATAGCTGTTGCAGTCACTTCTATTCCCCGCGATATCACCACACATGAAATCTATTGGAAATTTTTTTGCTAAGCGCTTGGATCCATTATGTGGCAGATTAGATGGGATTATAATTTTAAGAACATGCAAACCCTAAGGTTCCTGATTCAAATATTAAATTTCAGTCATATCGAAGTTGGTCACGTGGCAAAACAAATCAACCAGAGCTGCACAGAATTTTGAGGAGGTTAAAGGTGTAAATTGCTACATCACTCTTCCATGTGGTAGAACAAATGTGCTTACCCATTGATTTTGTCACTAGATGATTGAATAAAACTCTTCTTCTGTAAAACAATCATATTTTGTAATATTGGGGATATCCGGATTTCACTATTTTGTGATAAGCTTGCCATCAAAGTAAAGCACCAACCAAGGTGGAAGTCTTTTCTCTATGGATTTGTACTGACATTTTATCTTTTCTTTAGTTTCTTTTATTTTATTTTTTTCTTATTATCAAAAAGAAAAAGGAAAAAAAAAAAAAACCCATCTTCTGTTTAATATATATTTTTCATAATTTTAATCTTTGGTGGGCCATTTTGGATCCTAAAAATAGGCTCTACTTAGAAAAAAAAAAAATGTCAATGATCATTTTTTATTGTTAAAGGTGGCACAACACATACTGTTTCAGTTGAACTCTTCCTTGGTTTCTTCCTAAAACAATGTTTACTTCTCAAGATCTTCTTGGATCCATTTTACCAAGGTGTGCCAAAGTGAGCTGCATGAAAGTCAGTTTCCACTGCTATTATAGAATGCTACTTTGCTTGTATTACAGAAGAACCTGCTAATCCACTTTTAATCATATATCACTTTTGGCTATTTGTAGCACAGCTAAGGGTGGCAATATCTGAATTGACCAACCAACCCAACACAAACATGAGCTGCTAAATCCTAATTTCGGTTATGTTGTGGCCATGTTTGGGTTGGCACAAAAGTGATACTAATCAAACAAGTAATTTTCATATGAACCAAGAATCACTCACTACAGCAATGGAAGCCCTAGGCAGGATTAAACCCTGCCCAAGTTGCAAGCCTTTGGTCTGCATTGGAATGAGGATATCATGCTGGACAGAGTAAGAAAGAGATGGATCTTCCTTCCTAGTTAGATTATTTAACATTCAGGGGCTCTTGCAGTCCAATGTCATATATCCTACAATTGAGTATGAATTTCCAATTATCAGCCCTCATACTCAATCAAACAGGACGCCGAAGTCCCACATAACAACACACAAATCTACAACAATATCCCCAGCTTGAATTGCTCAAGTAGCATCCTTCAAAATTTAAGTTGTCAACATCTGTTAGTGGGGTTTTGAAATCCCATTATCATCAAAACCTAGACAGGAGTAAGTAATCTTCCTCCAATCTTAAAATAGCAACTCTCTAGGAATACTTGTAAAAATATCTGCAGCTAAAACAGGGGCAAAGATAAGAGTTAGGAATCTTCTTTCTTTCCAATGCAATGACCCACATCTTCTATAACTGTTCACATTGTTTCAGATAAACACAGCTGAAACCAAAACAGCCCCCATATAAGCAGTGGATGCAATGGATTCAACAAGTCAGGTTGATGCCAAGGGCAATGACTGTGTACCACATTTCCCTCTCTTCCCTTTTCTACTGCATACTGGATATTCTGATTTGGTTTTCATACTCAATTTTACAAGGATCACGGTTGAAATGTTCCAATACTCCAGTTACTTCGTGTAACTTTCATTTAGTTTTATATTTTGATCAAAAATGAATTTAAAAATGACATATTTCTCCATTGACAAACCAGGGCTCTAAAAAACTAGAGCTAAAATTTATTAGGTAAATATAATCTGTTTCTGTAGCTATGACTTTCAAAGCCTGCCATGAGCACCAGATTGTCCACCAATTCAGGTTTTCAGGAGTCACATTAGTACCAATCCTAAATAACTAGATGTACTGCACTGAGTTCAACATATCTTGACTAGCCCTGCCCTCAATTAAGCCCAGTTCAAAATAAACATAGATCACCCAAGTAGGCATGTGTAAAGTACAAGGTAATCAGGCTTCTAGGCCTCTTAGATTAAACAGCATAAACCTACACTCCAGGACTCCAACATGTCAGAAAAGATGTTTCCTTCCCTTCAAGAAGACTACAATCAAGTAATGCATGAATGCTTAAAATTAGGAGAAGAAGGTTAGGTTATAAATTGAGTGGACTGGTGGAATAAGTTTTGTACAGGTTACACTAGATTTCTATAATGTGTCAATATGGTACAGTAGTATTTGCAATGACACTAAGACTAAGGACAAGGAGGCCTCAAGCATGGATAGGAGTCGCATCAAATGGCTACGAATTCCCACAGTCGCATCAAAAAACATGGCCTCCGCATCCATCCATCTAAAACCAAAGCCTATCCATCTTCTAAGAAACAATATATTGAGTTATTAAATTCTTTTACTGCGGTTCAATCAAATAGGCTCGGATATATAGTTAATTTTCTCTAAGCTATGGGAACCTATTCTAAGACTTCGGTTGGCCAGAGCCGCTTCCACATTGAGATATCCTCCTTGTTGTAAAGTTTTCTAATTCCTCCATAAAACCCATCTGCTTCATTTCCTTCTTCCCGATGATCCTTCCTGCTGATTGACGCTCGCCTCCATCGTGATCCTGGAGTGTAATGGTTGAACTCCAAGACGACAGTATCTGTCAGCATGAGTTGTGTAAGATTTAATAAACAATTAACCGAGATCACAGTATAAACACTTTAAGTGGAAAATACGAAGTTGCAGAATGTCATCAAAGTATTGCACCATAGAAAGTCAATACGAGAAAAAATTGTGTCTAACTAGGGGGATGTATCTCTTCTGAGATAAGGCCCCTGCTGATAGTCCATAAAGTGGTTCTAACATCCAACAGTGACATACTGGTAAGACAGTAAGGACCCATCATTTTCCGGATCCACCAAGGGATATCCTATCCTATGCAATAATCCACCCAAAAAAAGATGTGAAGAATGGTCCATGAGAATTCCAATGGATACAGGGTATCTCGGTACCTAACGGATCTAAAGAAAACATAGAGCAAACAAATCAGCTGGAAAATTTAATCTCCTTTAGCAGTCATTGGAAATTTAGCATCACTGAGACAGATGCTTTAGGTGTGGTGCTGATCCCTACATTTGGTCAACCCATGTCTAGATTCAACTTTCAACTAAATAGAGGAGAAAATCTAAAATTGGAATCTGTTTGTCAACTTGGGTTTGGTCCAAGGATTGAAGACTGTCCTGTGGAGAACTCACACAAGAAAGGAACCATTGATTTGGTGTTGACTCTACAGTGTCAGGTTTATAAGCAACTTGTATTAGTAAACCCTACAATCAAACAGCTAGGCCAGAATAATCAACAGCTGTAGAAAACTGCTTTGTTGACAGCAATGAAACATGTAAAGAAAATCAAAAATTGGAGTAACATGGGTTCTTTTTTTGTTAGCCCAAAGATTTAAACATGGCCATATCCACGAAAGGGCGAAGTTTACATGCCTAGGGTGCTAGAATTGAAAAGAAAAGTAACTATATGTTCTTTCACAGATTTCACTGAGTGGACCAAGGTCCATGTCCAGATGGGTCTCCAGCACAATAAAGATTTCAAGCTGCAAGTACCAAGTAGATGTAGAAGCTGTCTCTGCAAAGAATCTGCAAGTTTAAGAGTAATGCATCTAAACCATTTATCAGGTATTTTATATAAAACATGAACTTGTTCTTTGTGATTTTTTCTGCTAAAATTGGGTGCAGTTAACACTGATTAAAGCCAAACAATAAAGGATAGTACTGAGGAGCCTTGATTGGTTTAGTCATATGGTATTGCTATTGATGAGGGAAAGTCAGAAGGGTATACTCTGATTAGAGTGTATGGAGTCTATTCAAACAGCTTAAAGAGTTGTCGAGGGAGATTGTAGCACCACAGTTCAAGGAATTGGGAGAGGATCGACCGTTTCATATCAGAATTGGCCGAGCCCGATCCAATTCAGCAGATCTGATGTAAATTTCTAATGTTCAGGCAAATTCCGGCTGGATCGAAATCGGTGGAGGACGATCCCGTCTCTGATTCCAATTACTTGAACCTTGGTTGTAACTTTCGAGGAAAGAGACATCTGTCTAGAGGCTAGAGAGGTTTCAAGAAAGAAAAGTACCCAACATTTGGGTCTGATCCAAAACACATTAATGAATTATCTACTAATCTCATCACATAGAGAAGTTTTCAGATCAGCTAGCAGAAATCTTTAAGTGTGGAGGGGGGGGGGGGTGGGGCAGAAAAAGGAAAGATAATAAATCTTCAGTTTTCTTACCACTAGAGTAACAATTGCAGTGATTCTCATTCCTGCTGCATGTTTCCAAGTGACCAACAACCCCATACCACCAACCTGGAAAGAGAGCACAAATTATTAGGTCATGTATTTAGTTACCTATATAAAGATATTAAATTCATCTATAAATCATTAGAGAAAACCATATTTGATTAAGGAATATTAAGATGCTTGAACAAGGCAAAAGTTCGAAAGTTTGTTGAAAGCAAACTGAATCTAGCACTGTGATGATGATAATAAATTACAAAATGCTGGAAGTGTAGATGATGTGAGGTCTTATTGAACGCACCATATGGGAATTCTTTGTTTCTTCTCCACTGAATCTCAATATGATCACCTGGGCGTAAATCAGGCAAACAGTCAGAGACATAAAGATCATGAGGAGGAGTATCAACAGGTGGTGCCCTTAATCTGTGCCATTGCACACCATCCTCTATCACAATGGTCCTCTGTCCATGTGGTGGGTATCTACAAGACAACAAAAATGAAGCTAATCCATGACATACACCACTAAAGGCACTAATGCCACTACAAAAGTGCTGATATCCACAAGAAAACCACTTGAAAATACATGTTTTCCCCTTTGCATATAAACTGAAAGAGTGAAAGGAGATGAAGAATCAGAAATGTTATTTCAGAATTCGGGCATTGAGAAGACCATCTCACTTTTATTACCTTGCACGAAAGGTATCTGTGCAGGAATCATAGCTTAGTTCTGCATCATAACATGATAACATAAACCCAACATGCCCATTCTGCTAAAAGAGAAGCACAGAATTATCAGTTATATGTCCAACAGAAAAGAAAGCCATTTTAAACTAAATCCACTTCATTGAGAGGCTTAAACTACAGGCAAACAGATTAAAGGGAAAGGAAGTTCTTACATATCATTTAGAGCTAAGATCCTATGACTTTTGTTGAATTGAAGCAAACCATAGATTACTATAAACAGAAGGAAAGCTATAGAAAAGAAAAGGAACTGAAATTTCAATTGAGTACGGAAGACAGACAAATCACAAACGTTTGTGGATCTAAATTCAATACCTCACGGTTGTAGACCTGGCCTGGGAACCAGAACTTGCCACTCTCAAGAGAGAGATACCTAGACATCAATGAATCAGCAGGCAAGGAACTCTTTTGCTTATTACTACTCTCCACCTTGGATTTGAACCATGAAAAAAGCCAAGCACAAGACAGGGACCTGATCAAGCGCTTCCGACCGCATCTTTCCAAGACACATGAATCCTTTTTAGAAGCAATCTCCCATTGCCATTCACGAGAAGCTGCACGACCAATTAGTCTTCCCCATTTCTCCTTCATGTGCCTCTCCCAGAGGTAATCACTTCTACACCTATCCCTCAAAGAACTGCAGACCCCTGACATATTACACAATCCTTCAGGGAGAAGCTTCCCAAGAATGCATTCCAAGGCCAATTCAGGCAAATCTAATACAGATGTGTCCTCTGACTCCTCCACATTTTCCACTTTTGCAGAAAAACTCTTCCTTTTCATGGAGATAGCTGATGGGTTTTCAAAGTAAAAACCAATGAGCCAACTCTTTCTCAACCAAGACAAAAAGAAACAAGATAACTCCTTCCAGAAACAGAGAGACATCAATCTCATCTCACTTGCCCATGGTGGGAGAGGCTTGAGAGGGAAGGACTTAGAGAGGAGAACAAATGAAAGGCAAGATATCAAGAAGAAAAGCATCAGATATGAGGAGTTCTCAGATGGGCAGTTTCAAATAATGTTGCACAAAAAATATAGAAGCTGAAAGAAGGACCAATTGCTAAGAAGCAATGGCAACCATATATAAGGGGAAAAAAAGGAAAAGAAAAACAAGAATCTCCTCCCTCGCAAGATACCTGTGGATGAATAAGTTAAATTCGCTCGACAAAGCCCACTAGACTGTACAAGTGGGCCTTGTCAAAGACTTAACAGAGAAGCTGTCCAAGCGACAAGCTTTGAACCTTTGATTGTTGGTAGCTAAGGTTAACCAACATCAAATCCAAACCAATCAAAAGAGCTTTTTTATTTGATCAAAGAAGCATCTACTTGCAGTGGTCCTCAATCCAGAGAATTGAACCACACTAAAGAGCCAAGACAACTGTCAGTAAATAAAGAAAATCTAACAAGAGAAGGAGAAGGAGAGGAAATTAGATGCAATCCTGCAATGACAAAAAAAATTGTGAAGATCAGATGTGTAAGGGGTTTTTGAAGAACATGAAAATCTGACAGAGATGGAGATTTAGATACAGATACAAACACCAAAAATTTCCAAATCACTGTTTTTTTAAGGAAGAACAGCACAGAACTATAGAACTATAAAGATAAAGGGGGTAAAAGAAGGGGAAGACCAGATCTGAGTAGTTGCAGATGGGCCTCAAGTAGTTGCAACGAACACCTTTATAAAGTATAAACCAATCAAAAAAAAAAAAAGATAATAAAATATGACAGGAAATTCAAGGTAAAGAGAGATCTGAGATTGATGAAAATGAAGATGAACGTGAGGTGGGTCCTCCTTCAGTTCATCTATATCTTCATCAAAACCAACCTCTCTTGCTTTGCTCTTCTCTGTCCTCCACTCCTCACTCTCTGTTCTCTCTTTTTCTTCCTCTGGAATACAAAACAAAAGGTACTGAAAACGACTATTATCTGACAGAGTGTGCATTTACAGTTAAAAGTTTTGAGTTTGAACTTTGAATCAAGACAGCTATGATCCCCTCAAAACCCACCCAACCCAACCTGATTATTGGAATTTAGGATGCTACCTCTGTTCACAACAGGTTTGCACCCCACACACAGTGGATTGACCCCAACGCTAGTTTTAAAGTATGAAAAATTACATGATTAGTTATTTTTGGGTTTTCATTTACAAAACTGTCCACCCTATGTTTGAGTTAACAAAAATAGATAAAAACAAATTTAGTTTTATAAAACTAAACAAAACAGTGACTCTTCTTTCTTCCTCCGTTCCTTGGCAGTTCCCTTCTGAAAAAATCTCTTTTTTTTTCCCTTGTTACTTGGGGTAGCAGAGAAAGGCGGTGGCTGGGATAAAGGTAGGATTGCAGGGAACGGAGGATGCTTGGGAGAGAAGGCAATGACAGGGGTAAAAAAGTCTAAAAAAATAAGTGTGGGAGGGAGAGAGATTATTTTGTCCAGTTTTGTAAACCTTAACTTGTTTTTGTTTATTTTTGTTAACTCAAACATAAGGTGGACACTTTTATAAATGAAAATCCAAAAGTAGCTAATCATGTAATTTTTTTTTTTTTAAATACCTTTAAAATAATTTTTAATTTTTTACCTCTGGATTGGAATTTTCTTTTTGCTATCATGCTATACATCACATCAATACCTTTCTGAAATTTGGGAATTATCCTCCAACCAATCTTCTACTTCTTGTATCCTTACGTGGTTTTGATTATAGGTGCAAGTTTGGCCCGACATGCCCGAGCCCAGAAGGTCCTGGAATGGCCATTTCAGTCGGTAGGACAACTCAGGGTTGAGAATCCTACGCCCGGTAAGGATGTAAATGAATAGCCAAAATTCATTTTCGCATTCGTATCCGTATTTGTTTAGCACTATCCGAATCCATCCGAAAACTAAACGGATACGGATATGGATAGGCTATAGCTATCTGAAAAGCTATATTTACATGTAAACGGATAAAATATCCGATCCGTATCCGTGTCCGTATCCGTTTAATACTATCCGAATCCGTCCGAAAGCTAATCGGATGCGGATGCGGATGCGGATATAGCACTATCCGAGCCGAATCCGATTCGTTTACATCCCTATGCCCGGGTTAGGCTCGATTTGAGCCCTGCCCAGCTCGGCCCAATCTGACCCAACCCAAACTCATCCAAAGAGTTTGACGGAAAAGGGGAAAAGCTCTCCATTCCTGGTTCTCCTGTAGCTGGATTCTCTAGAACAAGAATCTTTAGAATGAGATTACAATTGGACATCTTTTTGAGATTTTGAGAAGAGTAGCTCTTTGGAGAGCATACTACAATGAAAGTTGTAAGTTGTGTTGGGGGTGTGTGTGTGGGAGTTATTGTCTATCATTGACCTCTATGGTAGAATCAATCGGGGAGGCCTGAGAAGCAGTGGTTTACCCAATGGCGGATGTCAACGGTTCAAATCCGCTTATCTCTAGCTTATATATATGGATAAAGAACGCCACCTGGTTGCCCAATGTGGCATGTATATGTGCTCTGACATAGTCGCATGCGAAATGACCAGCACACCCTTGGTCCTTTTCGCCTTTCTAGGGAGTACGCTAGTCATTTCACGCATGACATGTGTGTGGGCATAGGTACACACCAAGTTGCGCAACTGGGTGGCATTCTTTCTTCTATATTTATGGCTTAGGGTATTTAACTTTATTTATAGGCTTCACATACTCCATGTATTCTCTTAAGTTTTCAATACGAATCAAAGAAAGAAAGAAAAAACTTCTTTGTGTTTCAAAGGAAGAGAAAGGACCAAGAGAATGCACACATTTTTAATCCCACATTGAAAATTTAAGAAAAAAGTAAGAGGGAAAGATAGTGAATATTTTCAAATTTGATTATTAATACCAAGGGGATAGCTTAGTTTGCAAGAATCAACATTTCTCATCAGAACACCCTTCGGGTGACAAAACGAGACATACAAATGTTCATGTTAATATTAGGGTTACAATATTAATTCTGCACATAAACATGTTTTATTTTATTTATTAGTTACCAAATGGAAACTTTCTACCCTTAAGTTGTTCTCAACAAGAATTTCTCAGAAATAAGATAGAAACAAGAAATAGATATAGAGTCTGAACTGGCTTTTAGAGTGCCAGTTAAAGGTTCTTTAAAGTAAGCATTTTACCAGTAATTAGTGAAAAGGCTCCTGTGCAGCACCCTGCCCGTATTGCATGTGCAACGCCAAACACAGTGAGGCGTGCAAAGACTGTCTTACCATAACTTGTTTGTTAATTCTCCATTTGATTTGATGGGTACGTATGAAGTCATCCCCTCAATCAACAACTGAAGATCTTGACCTTTTGATTATTTGTTTATTTTGGGCAACCATTCAAAAGAAGTAAATAGATTCAGTTTTAATTGAGCCTCATTATAGTAAAGATGGGCCTAATTGAATGGTGGATCTTGACCTACTTAAGGGAAAAGGGTGAAAGAACTGATCAAGCAAATAAGAATCTTGCTTTTGAGTGATTAATTCTAGTTTAATGCAAGAAAGATAAGAAGAGCTTATATGGGGAATGTCTATGTCCACCATTTATTGAATAGTTTCAGGCCTAATATTCTCTTTTAGTTGAGTTGGTACAAAAGTTCTCAATCAGAATCTTGCAATTGAACTATTAAAAATAGGAGTGGAAAAAAACTGTTTCCAATCATATAAACACAAGCATATGATCTCTTAAAAAATTGTTAACATGCTTGTGCATTCATTTGTCACAACCATTAATAATTGGTAATTTCTAGTGAGACTTTTTATCAAAACCTTAAATTAAATTAAAGGATAAATTACAATTCACCCCCTGGTTTTTAAACGAAACTCAACTCAACCCCTGATTTTTGAAAAAACTCAAATCACCCCTGGTTTAGACCCCAATATGACAAAATAGTCTCTACCGTTAGTTTTATGCTGTTAAGTGATGATGTCAGTCAATTAAATAAATTTAAATCTCTAAACTACCCTTGACCAATGTTGAAGATGAAGAAAGGGTAGTATTGTAAATTTAATTCTAATGTTAGTACAAGAGTAAAATAGTTCTTTCACACCAATAACTAACAGCAGACTAACGATGTTACTGTAGAGGGGATAATTTTAGTTTTTTCAAAAATCAGGGAGTGATCTGAGTTTCGTTTGAAAACCAGGAGGTGACATGTAATTTACCCTTAATTTAAACCTTTATCTTTCCAGGCCTTTTCTCTTTATCTTTCTAAGCATCATCAAGTATTAAAACTCAAAAGAAAGAAAGAAAGAATATCAAGTGGTTTTTTTTATTTAAAAAAATCATCTTAACAAATAACAAGTGCCATAGGGATGACAGGGTTAGTGTGCATGCATTTAATTAATGCACTAATTGGGGCATCATTTTATTAATTTGGATATCTTGTATTGAAATCTATTCTTCATTAGTTGGGTACTAAAGACAATCAGATTTTGTCATACCCTTTTTTCTTATTTGTAGGAGCTCAAAGTGCAAAGGAAAATGTGTTTTACTAGCTAACACACTTTCCTTTTTAAATTACATCTTTTTCATGGTTCGTAGAAAGTTATATAGATGATGATGGGTCCCCTTTAGAGACCTTTTTTTATATTAAAAGCATTCTATTTTGGATAAAGGATGATTACCATAGGATAAAGGATGATTACCATAGGATAAACAATACCAAAATAAAAAAGGGTAAGAAAAGGCATTGATACATCCAAGATTCACCGGACCAATCAGTGGCCGCCACGTGTCACCGAGCGACCCGCTCCAGAACCAAAGAGAACCAAACGGGGGTCCCACCCGGGTGCGGCCTCACCCAGGCGCGGCCTGCACTCAGGCATGGCCTCACCTAGGCGCGGCCACACCCAGGCGCGGCCTCTCACCCAAGCGCAGCCTGCACCCAGGCGCAGCCTCTCACCTAGGAGCAGCCTCTCACTCAGGAGCGGCCTGTACCCAAGCGTGGCATCATGGACGCAGACGTGATGTACACGGACATCGGGGCTACTCGTCTATGACCCAATCGTGTCACTACAGACTCATGTCACCACCAGGACTCTAGGCCACCGCTTAGAAGTCACGTCACCCAGACGGATTGAAGCACCAATGACGTTATCACCACACGCGGGTATCTATCCACCAAGGATCTTGATACCACCAGGACACTCCCTCCCGCGGGGAGATGGCCAATCAGGATGGAGCCCCGTTACCCAGGGCCTCTATCCACTCAAAAGCACAATCGCCATCAAACTGGGACTCTCCACACCGCCATACACTAGTATAAAAGGCAAGGTACACAACCCCATTGGGGGACATCTGAACTCATATTGAATAATCACTATTCATCTATTTGCTCAGGAGATCTAACTTTGGCATCGGAGAGCCCCAGGCCGGAACCACACCGGTTCTCTCTGTTGACCCCTTGGTCCACTTGCAGGTGAAGGCACTCGTAGGACCGCTCGACGATTTCTTGACACAACAGATTGGCGCCGTCTGTGGGAACGATGCTAGCCATTACAGCTACTAGCTCGCTTCCATATTCATTCAATGGCACGAAGGAAGACTACCACCACCAACAACGGAGCAAGGAATGGATCACCACCCCCAGAGTGCTCTCGCCACAGAGCCAATGACCAGGACCATGTCCCTCTGGAGGAAGAGATCCCCCTTAATGACCAGTTTGTGGTCGACGAGCCCAACAATGACGAGGCAGACAATGTGGTGGTGGAGGTGATACCTGACCCCAACGCTCCAACCACTGTGGGTCAGATCAACGACCTGCAACGACAGATCCTTGATGAACAACGACTCTTTTGAGAATACTTGACACAGAGTGCGACGTCTCACCGTCGTAGGACGTCTCCATCAGTAAGGGTGGAGTCCGTACCTCGACAAGAGCCGAACCCTAGGAGATCATCTCCCAAGGGTGTGGGATCAGAGAGGCTTGCGCAATGGGCAACCCCCACTCCGCAGCGGGGGGAGCCTTCCCAGCATCCCAGGAGAACAAGAGACCTCTCGCCAAGGTCAGAACGTGGGAGGACGCCAACACCCAGGGCGAGGGTGTCTAGCCCGCAAAGATCAGTCTGGAGGTCTGTGTTCGATGGATGACTTGAAGAAGGTCACATACCATAATGAAGCCGGACCTACAGAGAGGAAAGCCCCTCACCTTCACGATAGGGTTCATCACGGCATGACCATTCACCATCCCGCCAACACTCAAGGCGGGAGGGGACATCCAGCAGAGACCGTGAACGGGGTCGTAGCAAACGTCCTGCCAGGAGTGAGGAACAGACACGGGACGAGGAGCTCGATCGAAGACTCCGTGATCTGGATGAGAAGCTGGAAGGGTTGAAGAAGCAAACCAAAGGCGAGACACATTCCATACTTGGACAACACCCATTTTCGACAGAGATCATGTCAGCCACGCTACCTTCCAGGTTCCGACTACCCACCTTTGAACTTTATAGTGGTACCACTGACCCTAATGACCACATCAACTACTTTAATGGCATGATGACGTTGTATGGTGGGACGGACGTGGTCTCCTGTCGGGCATTCCCTGCATCCCTCAAGGGAGCAGCCACATCATGGTTCTCCAGGCTACGACCGAGATCTATATGCTCGTTCGTAGAGCTATACGAACAGTTCGTCACCCGCTTCTAAAGCAGTGTCAAGCAGAAGAAGACCACCATCAATCTACTGAACGTGGTACATAACCCTGGGGAATCTCTCAGGGAGTACATTAGCAGGTTCTTCAAGGAGTCCCTGGAGGTTCGAGACTTGGACGACTAGACATAGCATGCAGCCCTAGCAAGAGGCATTAGGGACCTGGACCTGATCAAGGACCTGGCACGTCATGAGACCAGGACTATGAAAGAGCTCCTGGAGCTGTGCAACGAGTTTACAAATATGGCCAAGGTACTACAAGCTAGAACGAAAATAATCGAGGCCAAGCCGCAGGATAACAAGAGGTCAGCACCTAATGACCCCAAAGAAGGTAAGAGGTCGAGGACAGAGCGTTGACAAGAGAAGGGCGACCGCCCATCTGGGAGGACAGACCGTCGCCCAGAGAGAAGTGAGAGGGCAAGCACCCTTGAGTTCACACCACTAAACACCACCAGGTCCCAGATACTCATATAGATCCAAGACCGTGACCTACTCCATTGGCCACGACCCATGTTAGCAGGACCAGAGAAGCGAAACCCTAACAAGTACTGTCTCTTCCACAAAGAGAACGGGTACGACACAGAGGAGTGCTATCAATTGAAGAGAGAGATAGAACAACTTGTAAGAGCAGGAAGCTTGAACAAGTATGTGAAGGGGAGACGTGACAACCGCTCAGGCCAAGGAGACAGAGGTCGCGATGGAGACAGAGTGGAATCAAGACGAGAAGAAAGAAGAACAGATCGAGAGAGAGACCACCCAGAAGAGCGGAGAGATGCAACAGAACCTAGTGGCACCAAGGGACCTCCTATCCTCACCATACTTGGAGGACCGAGGCAAGAGTCCACCAGAAAAGCTAAAGCCCATGCCAGGTTTGTGGGAGTGGCAGAGAAGCCAAGCAAGATAGCCAAGACCGAGGCGGTGATCTCCTTCTCAGATGAAGACCTGGAAGGACTAAACTTCCCACATGAGGATGCCCTGGTAGTACAGGTGGAGGTAGCCAACCGACCTGTACATAGGGTACTGATAGACACGGGGGCGTCTGTTGACGTATTCTCCTTGGACGCCTATCGACAGTTCAGGTTCGAGGACGATCAGCTCAAGCCAGAGCCCACTTATCTCCATGGATTCTCAGGTGCCATCGCCTCCATCAGAGGTACCATAGAACTACCCGTCACCTTCGGGGTACACCCTCGACAAGTGACTATCATGGTGAATTTCATGGTCGTCAAGTCTGTGGTGTCCTTCAACGGCCTCCTAGGGCGACCATCTTTGACAGCCCTTAGAGGAGTCATATCGCCACTTCACCTGAAGATGAAGTTCCCCATCGAGAATGGGGTAGGTGAAGTCTGAGGAGATCAGAAGAAAGCAAGGGAGTGCTACGCCACCTTCATGAAAAAAAACAATGGTAACACCCGTGGAATGGCACTCTGCCTAGAGAACATGGTCAGTGACCAGAGAGAAGAGGAAGACCAGTGGAAGACCTCATCCCATGGCCCCTCAGCCGGGGCGACCCCTCCAAGGTCGTACAGGCTGGCTCGCTACTAAGCAAGGAACAGAAAGAAGGGCTTGGACACCTCCTCCAAGAGAACATGGATGTCTTTGCATGGTCGACCTCCGACATGTCGGGAATACCACGTTCCATAGCAGAGCATCGACTACATGTCAACCCAACCAGGAAGCCCATTCAACAGAAGCGGCGTAACTTCGCCCTCGATCGACAAGCAGCAATCAAGGAAGAGGTCGAGAAGTTAAGGCAGTCAGGGTTCATCAGAAAGGAGAAGTTCCCAACCTGGCTCGCAAACGTAGTCATGGTACCAAATCCCAGTGGGAAGTGGAGGATGTGTGTCGACTACACCGACCTGAACAAGGCATGCCCAAAAGATGAGTACCCACTGCCCAGGATCGACCTACTGATCGACGCCACCGTCGGCCATGAGATGTTGAGTTTCATGGATGCCTACTCCGGGTACAACCAGATCCTCATGCATGAGGGTGATGAGTCCTACACCGCATTTCGGATGGACAAAGAGAACTACTGCTACAACGTCATGCCGTTCGGGTTGAAGAATGCAGGGGCCACCTATCAGAGGAGTGTCAACAAGATGTTCAAGGAGTAGATCGGGCGCAACATGGAGGTATATGTGGATGACATGCTCGTGAAAAGCATCCACGCCAACCAACACCTGACCGACTTAGAGGAAGCATTCACAGTACTGAGGAGGAACCAGATGAAGCTAAACCCTGCAAAGTGCGCCTTTGGTGTAACGTCAGGAAAATTCCTGGGGTTTATGGTCTCAGTACGTAGAATAGAAGCCAACCCATCCAAGATCAAGGCCATCCAAGAGATGGCACCTCCTCGGACGGTCAGGGAAGTGCAGAGGTTGAATGGAAGGGTCGCCGCCCTTTCCAGGTTCGTGTCACGATCAGGTGATAAGTACTTACCATTCTTCAAAACATTGAAGAACCTCCGAAGCCCTAAAGATTTCATATGGACAGAAGAGTGCCAGAAGGCGTTAAAAGAATTGAAGGAGTACCTAGAGAGCCCACCACTGCTTGGGCGACCAGAACCTAACGAAGAGTTGCAGCTCTACCTAGCCGCCACCCCTGTTGTGGTCAGTGCAGTACTGCTGAAGGAAGAGGACAAAGTCCAGAGGCCTATCTACTATGTTAGCCATGTTCTGATCGATGCAGAGACTAGGTACACTAGGATCGAGAAGGTAGCCTATGCATTGGTAATCGCAGCTAGGAAGCTACGACCATACTTCCAAGCTCATACCATCACGGTCCTCACAGACCTACCTCTGAAGAAGATACTCCATAAGCCAGACGTCTCCGGACGATTAATAGCATGGGCGGTGGAGTTAAGTGAGCATGACATCAGGTTCCAACCAAGGACAACCATCAAAGGGCAGGCTCTTGCAGATTTTATTGCAGAATGTACCCTGTCTGAGATCGAACCAGAGATAGGGGAGCCCAAGGAGAAGGATCACGGATTGTGGGACATATTCGTGGATGGGTCGAGTAATGCGGCGGGAAGCGGCGCTGGCCTCATATTAACCAGCCCCGAAGGATTCCGTATCCAATATGCTCTCCGATTCACCTTCCAAGCATCCAATAATGAAGCAGAATACAAAGCACTACTAGCTGGACTCCGGGTGGCCAGAGCCATCCAAGTCACACACCTATCCACCCGGACCGACTCCCAGCTTGTGTTGAATCAGGTGAATGGGGAGTACGAGACGAAAGATGATAGGATGGCATCATATCTAGCATGTGCTCAAGCATTGATCGAGGGTTTCGTAAAGTTTGAGATGGTTCGAGTTCCCAGGGACGAGAACGCCGCCGCCGATGCCCTATCCAGGCTAGCCAATGAGGAACTCCAAAATTTGGCAAGTGCAGTCTATGTTGAGGTCCTGCATGAGCCAACGTATAAGAAAAAGCAGGTTAACGAAATCGAGGAGGGACCTAGCTGGATGAACCCTCTACTCAACTACCTCCAGAACAACGTCTTACCAGAAGACAAGGCTGAGGTAAGGAAGCTCAGGATGAGAGCTGCAAAGTACACCGTCCTAGGCGGAGTACTGTACAAGCGGGGGGCAACAACACCACTACTCCGGTGCCTAGGACCCAAGGGGGCAGAGTACGCCCTAGCGGAAGTCCATGAGGGGATATGTGGAAGTCACAAGGGGAGACGCTAGCCTACAAAATCCTCTGCCAGGGACTATATTGGCCACGAATGCAAGAGGAGGCCATCCAATATGCCAAGAAATACGAGCAATGTCAGTTGTTCACCCCAATACCCCATCTACCCGCCACCGAGCTGACATCAATCCTCAACCCCATACCTTTTGCCATGTGGGGACTAGACATCTTAGGCAACTTCACCGCAGCATCGGGAAACAGAAAGTACCTGGTCATCGTGATTGACTACTTCACCAAGTGGGTTGAAGCTAAACCCTTGGCCAAAATAACAGAGACAGAAATGGAGAAGTTCGTCCGCAACGACGTCATCTACAGGTTTGGGGTACCACAGATCCTCTTCTTAGACAACGGCAAACAATTCAACAACCCCAAATTCCAAGCATTCTGTCACAGCTACAACATCGACTATCGGCCTGTATCGGTAGCATACCCACAGGCCAATGGTGAGGTGAAGGTCACCAACAGAACACTACTGGAAGGAGTCAAGAAAAGGCTAGAGGGAGCCAAAGGAAAATGGATCGAAGAGCTACCAAGCGTCCTGTGGGCGTACCGAAGTATAGTACAGACACCCACAAGAGGGAGCCCATTCCGCCTAGCATATGGCACTGAAGCATTGGTGCTAGTAGAGGTCTGCGCCATGTCCCATAGGGTTCTGCACTTCAACGAACGTACCTATATCGACAGACTACAGGCGAACCTAGACTTTATAGATGAGGTCCGTGAGAGAGCACTACTAAGGAACGTCGCCTACCAACAATGTACTGCCAGGTACTATAATGTCAGGGTCAAGGAAAAGCTATTCCACCAAGGAGATCTAGTCCTACGGAGGGCAAGTGCATCACAGCCACAGAAGGCAGGGAAGCTGTCAGCCAACTGGGAAGGACCCCACATAGTCTCCAAGCAGATACGTCCAGGGACCTACCACTTGAAGACTCCGAGGGGCAAGAAGGTAGACCGTACCTGGAACTCAGAACACCTGAAGAAGTATTACCAGTAGAAGCAAATAGCTCCATCAATAGTAGCAGTCAAGTAGTAGCAGTAGCAGTAGCAGTAGACGACATCACTGTTTCAAAGGCAATTTAAAAATTTTCATTCAAAATAAAGAGGTGTTTCAGGAGTACTTGTCTTCTTCTACCACTCAATCGAATCACTGTCACTACACCAAGGCGTTACGCCACCACGGAGGCTTTAGGCCTAAGGCGTCATGCCACCATCGAGGCTTTATGCCTAAGGCAACATGCCACCATTGAGGCTTTATGCCTAAGGCGTCATGCCACCACTGAGGCTTTATGCCTAAGGCGTCATGCCACCATCGAGGCTTTATGCCTAAGGCAACATGCCACCACTGAGGCTTTATGCCTAAGGCGTCATGCCACCATCGAAGCTTTATCCCTAAGGCAACATGCCACCACTGAGGCTTTATGCCTAAGGCAACATGCCACCACTGAGGCTTTATGCCTAAGGCGTCATGCCACCATTGAGGCTTTATGCCTAAAGCGTCATGCCACCATCGAGGCTTTATGCCTAAGGCGCTATGCCACTAAGGCGCTATGCCACCACTGAGACTTTATACCTAAGGCAACATGCCACCACTGAGGCTTTATGCCTAAGGCGGCATGCCACCATCGAGACTTTATGCCTAAGGCGCCATGCCACCATCGAGGCTTTATGCCTAAGGCGCTGTGCCACTAAGGCGCTATACCACCACTGAGGCTTCATGCCTAAGGTGTTATGCCACCACTGAGGGTTCATGCCTAAGGCGTCATGCCACCACTGAGGCTTTATGCCTAAGGCGTCATGCCACCACTGAGGCTCTACACCTAAGGCGTCATGCCACCAAGGTCTGATGACCGCCGAGGCACAAGGCCACCAAGGTCCGATGACCACCAAGGCGCAACTCCACTACCAAAATCCCACAACTATCAAGGGTCATAGGGCACCAATGCGCAATCAATCACCAAGAGACAATGCGATCAAAGAAAAGCAACAGCGATCACATAGAGAAGTCATAATAGTTACAGCTCAAGTTCAAAAAAAAAAAAGTTCAAGACGTCTACAAGATCGGTACGACCATAGGGTCAAGGGACCACAGAGGGGTGGGTCACCTCCGACCCAGCAGGAGGCATCATGTCCACCTCGAGAAGGCGCATAGCAGCACCCCCCTCAGGCAGGACAGCCTCCACCTCTGACACTGGAAAGCTCTCCACCACTGCTACACCAAGAAGTGCCGCAGCAAACTCAGAGAACCCCAAGATAGAGAAGTCATAATCGGAGGTCACCTCCAGGACACAAGCGGCTAAGTCCCAGACCCCTCCCTCATAGGCAGGCTGAAGCTGCGCCTGATACAACATCGAGAACGTCGAGGACGCCTGGAACTCAGCCACAGCTCGCTCGCCTGCAAATGCCAGCTCTGCCTCATGACTCCCCCTTAATGAATGAAGCTCCTCCTCCAAGGCAAGAACCCTGGCCGAGCTCTCGGTCGCACCAGCAGAGGTCACACAAAGCTCCTCAGACACCTCCAGGAGCTTCCCGGACGCCACCGCGAGCTCCTCCGACGCCCTCTGAGCGTCGGCCTTCTCACGGGCATCGATCTGTCCCTGGAGCTCCCTCTCCACCTCACGCAGGGTGCACTGTATCTGTACCTCGCGAGAAGCGTGACTCTCCAATCGAAGCACCACCTCAGCAACACGGTGATGGACCTGCAATCAACATGGTAAGCGATAAAACACTCTAAGTATAAGTGGAGCAGCGAACATAACGAGACAAAAAAGGGATAACTCACCGAAGCCATATCATGGTAGAGAGTCTGGGCCAGATACGCATCGCTAAGCCTCTGCAAGGCCACCCTCGCGGTAGGGAGCCTACCCTTGTCCACCCACTCCCACGACTCGTTGGCTCCAGCCAAGGTCGAGCCCTCCGGCATGCCTAAGGTGATCACCAGGGACTCATCCATCATGGGAAGATCAGTGGCAGTACCACCAGAGGAACTCACCCCTTTCCCCTTGGAGAGGGGCATTGCAGAAGACTCGGAAGGGGCAACAGATGGAGGCAGAGGCACAGAGCCCGAAACACCATCATCATCAGGAGAAGTACAGGGAAGGAGGACACGCACACCAGAGCTTGTCACATGGGCATGTCCTGGACCACCCTTCCGCTTCGCTCCAATAGCCACAGGCGCAGAAGGACCACCAACATCTGTCACTTCAGCAGATGGACCACCCTGAGAAGCGGCCTTCCTCCTCAGATTACCATGGAGCAAACTGAAGTCCGGACGCATATCCACTGCATAGACCACCCAACCAGTCAGATGACATATATATTCTAATACAAACATGCCAATCAAGTACAAAAGACAGTGCTCTTACCAGGACTCAGCTTCTAGAGGGATAGGAAGGCCTCCAAGTCCAACTCCTGGACGTGGAATGGATCGCGACCCAGGCATAGCTTGAGGGAGTCACCCTCAAAATCACTCAGCTCAAGCCCCTGGTTGACTCTCTTGAGGTCAATGACTTCCCTAACAGTCCGTAGTGAGCATCGGGGGACCATGGCAAAAAAGAAGCGATCCCTCCAATACTTCACATTGCTAATGATCCTCGTGAGAAGCTCCATAGAGGCATAGGGCCCCTTGAGCATGCGGCGAGCAAAGTGATAACATCCATGATTCCCTTTCTTCAACAGATAAAAGTGGGAGAACAGGAGAACAGTGGCGGCACACCCCAGGCGGGCGAAAAAGACATAGAAACCCAAGATCACCCTCCAAGAATTGGGCAACACCTGCCCAGGGGTGAGGTGCCAATGCTCTAACACCAATTCGACAAAGCGAGGGATAGGAAGGCGAAGGCCCTGGAGAAAAAAGGAACGGTAGAGACAGATCTCATCCGCACGATGAGAGAAGGCATACTCGCCAAGTCCAGGAGTATGCAACACGACCTCAGTGGGAATATGGAACTCCTCACGGAGGGAGACCAAGTCAGAAGGGGACAAGATGCTAGCAACATGGCCCAACCTATCAGCAGGACCGGCGACTGAGGACGCGGCCCCAGAGGGCCTACGATCCCTACTGGGACCAGAGACACTAAAAGGTCTCATACCTCCATCAATAGCACTAGGGGAGGGTATAGAGGATGGAGTACCCACAGAAGAAGGCGATCCTGGGGAACGCTCCTCTGAAGATCCAACCCCGACTGAAGCAGGGCCAAGGTCACCCAGAAAAGACATGAACGACAAGAGAGGAATGGACTACTTACTCAAGAAAGCGATCTCCCAGACGAGAAGCTAGCAAGAAAAATGAAATGAAGGCCACCTGCAAAGTATAAATAGCAGATCCATCACAAACAAGAAGAAGAAAAGTGGAGAAGCATGAGGGTCCATCACACCCACGCTACGGCCACCACAGGCACGACCTCACGTCCCACAGGCGCAGTGACCCAGGCTCGGCCTCACGCTCCATAGGTGCTGCCACCCAGGTGCGGCCTCACGCCCCACAAGCGCGGTGACCCAGGCGTGGCCTCATGCCCCACAGGCACGGTGACCCAGGCACGGCCTCACGCCCCACAGGCACGGCCTCATGCCCCACAGGCACAGCCACCCGCAAGCGTGGCCTCACCTAGGCGCAGCCCTGCATAAAAAATAAATGAAAAATAAATAAATAAAAAAAGAAAAAGAAAGAGAAGGGGTCGAACTTACCTCAGGGGGAAGGCGATTGCACGGGGAGGCAGGCACACGATGACGTGGTCACACCACTGGCACGATCAAGTGACAGAGACCACCA
Source organism: Telopea speciosissima (assembly GCF_018873765.1). Lineage (NCBI taxonomy): Eukaryota > Viridiplantae > Streptophyta > Magnoliopsida > Proteales > Proteaceae > Telopea > Telopea speciosissima. Next base: position 14,894,285 of record NC_057925.1, on the reverse strand, counting down.
GAGGCAAGGCACTCAAGCCAAGCACCACTCAAGCCCTCCAAGTAAACAAGGCACCAAGTGAGCACAAAGCAAACATAAGGATCCAAAATCAAGCAAAATGGATACTAGTCTAGGTGACCCAAAGACAAGCACATGGTGGGCACCAAAAAGAGGACAAAAGCCAAAAATTGGAATGCAAAGGAGAAATTAAAGAAGAGCAAAATGGGAGACAAAAAGTAAGAAAGAGAAATGAGAAGTGAAAGAAAAGAAAGTGAAGGAGAGGAACATGTATCTACAAAAAACAAAAGAAAAAAAAGTGTAGGAGGAAAGGTTTGAACCCCCAACCTCTCCTACCTCACTAATAGATTTACAGGCAAGCCCCGCAAAGAAAGTTTATTCGCATCGGACCCCTCACTATGTAAAGGCATCTACTCTCTTGGACATCCCATCTCAAGAGAGTAGGGGCAAATGATACATCCAAGATTCACCGGACCAATCAGTGGCTACCACGTGTCACCGAGCGACCTGCTCCAGAACCAAGGAGAACCAACCGGGGGTCCCACCCGGGCACGGTCAGCACCCAGGCGCCGCCTCACCCAGGAGCGGCCTGCACCCAGGCGCAGCATCGTGGACGCAGACGTGATGTACACGGACATCGGGGCTACTCGTCTATGACCCAATCGTGTCACTACAGACTCATGTCACCACCAGGACTCTAGGCCACCGTTTAGAAGTCACGTCACCCAGACGGATTCAAGCACTAATGACGTTATCATCACACACGGGTATCTATCCACCAAGGATCTTGAAACCACTAGGACACTCCCTCCCGTGGGGAGATGGCCAATCAGGATAGAGCCCCGTTACCCAGGGCCTTTATCCACTCAACGGCACAATCGCCATCAAACTGGGACTCTCCACACTGCCATACACTACTATAAAAGGCAAGGTACACAACCCCATTGGGGGACATCTGAACTCATATTGAATAATCACTATTCATCTATTTGCTCAGGAGATCTAACTTTGGCATCGGAGAGCCCCAGGCCAGAACCACACCGGTTCTCTCTGTTGACCCCTTGGTCCACTTGCAGGTGACGGCACTCGCAGGACCGCTCAACGATTTCTTGACGCAACAGGCATATTATTTGTAGCATGTTGATAGACCTTTAATTCTGTGTAACTTTAGTTATAAAATCATCACTTTCATCTTGATTAAGTGGTTAAGGCCTCTGCTTTACAAGATCATTTTCTTCAATCAGAATGGATTCATTCGAGGCAAGCATATACAAGATAATACACTTATATGTCATGATCCATCACATCAAATCAATGAGGCGAGGAAGACATGGATTGATAACGATTCAACTAGAAATGAGCACGCCATATGATCGCCTTGAGTGGAGATTTCTCAGAGAGGCATTGTTCAACTACGGGTTTCATCCGTGGTGGATTGATTGGATTAGGGGGGGAGTGCATTACACACGTGGCGTTTGCTGATGATTTTATACTCTTTGGGCATGCGTCTGGGGCTGAAGTTAGGAATTTGACAATGATCATTAATAAATATTGTCAAATGTCCGGGCAGAGCTTGAACATTTCAAAAACTAGAGTCCAGTATAGTCCAAATGTACAGGCTTCACTTAAACGTGGCTCTTTGAACTAGATTCCTATTTTGTTTCGCGGGTGGGTGTGGTTCAAATTATGCCTGTGTAGCAGAAGCACTTGCCATATTTTGAGCTCTATGCATTGCAAAGGACCATGGGATTCGCACAACTATTATAGAGAGTGATAGCCTACTACTCATCTCTATTTTGAATGGGAGGGCCCAAAACATACCTTGGTGAATACAATTCATCATTGTTGATTAATGTTGATTGTTTCTCATTGTGCATCAACTCAATAACAACTTTTTTGGAGCACCCATCCCCCTCCTTTTATTTATGATGCTTTATTTCTAGACTCTTGCATGTCTTCTATCTTTCCCTTGTGGTTTTCATTAATAAAGTATTTTACCAAAAAAAAACTAACAACCATAAAATCCCTTAATTGCCTTTTCTATAAGCTTGGAAAATTTTGTTGTAAAATCATAATTAGTAACAATAAGATTGTAATCTTACTCTTTTGTCCCTTGTTTTATTCTTATAACTTATTTTGGTCATGATAAAAAATGATTTTCAAAATGAGTTAAAAGTAACTTATCATTATGTCAATTTGTCAATGTGAAATAACAAGATTACACCTGCATTAAATAACTTCTGAGAATAAGACAAGGGATAAAAAAAAAAATAAGGTTACAACTTCTTAGTTTACCAACTTGATGATAACAAAATACACCCGTGTATAATAGAATATTTCATCTCTAAAAAGAATTGATAATGAGGACTTGGGGATAATGTAAAAGATGAAAAATCCACTCCACCCACCTATAAAACTAAAGCAATTTATATACTATTAGCAAAATTATCACCCACCCTTTTGTTACCACTTTTAGAACCACCAACTTCTCTTCTCAGAGGAAAAAGGTTAAAAAAAAAAAAAGGTTTCTTCTTAATTTCTTGATGGGCACATAAGCCTCCATTGCATTCTGATTTTAGAGACACTAATATGTAGCTTCAATCAAACCCATGTTTTATTACCAAAAAAATCAAACCCATGTTTGGGAGAGGGGAAGAAAGATTGAGACAAAAAAAAGGAATCCACCTGTCATGGAACATTGTCATATATATGCTATTCTTCTGTTTCACTACATAAGTGCTAAATACTTATTTATATTCCCTCTCTGACACATGTTTATAGCCCAAACACATAGTCTGAAACTATGCTGAAAGTGGTTGCTGCATCCAAAAAGAAATATATGCATGATATGATTCTTAGGATTACATTACTGTGGCCAAGGTTTGAATGGAATATTATCACAAAAGTTCTATATATGATCTTCTAAATCTTTATGCACTAGCTTGTGGTGCTTAAACAACAATCTCAAGTAAAAAAACACCACCTCATCAAGCAAACCCCACCAATATTGTGCATTATGATTGGTTTGATGTAATAACTTTACTAACTTGGAATCCCTAAAAGTAAAGGCAATCCATAAAGCTAGGGTCCAACAAAAGAAGTGTTTGGGTTTTCTTAAGCCAACCAAGTTGGGCTAAAGATAAAAGATTCAAAGTCTAGAGGTCAAATGGGTCACCACCACTGACAATGCATTTGGCTATTCTTTCCTTTTAAACCTTTCATCTTGGTTGGTTTCATGGGAGTCAGATTGGGTTTTTGGATTAGGACTTTTGTCAAACAGTTGATGTGGTGGGTAGGGGCTTGTGCACTCGGAAGCTTGAGTGTAGACTTGAAAGCATGACACCTTGCTTTTGGTCGCCATAGTGGGAGGTTACGTGGCTGGACGAGCCGCAATGGTGTCACCGACCCCCACAACTGAGCAAAGGCTTTTCTCCACTCTCGGAGGGATTGTAAGAGAGAGAGAGTCATTCAAGTTATAATTGGCAGTTTCTGTGCTTTTTCAGTTAAAGTTCCACTTCATTAAGGGAATGATAGAGAGAAACTTTAGAGATTGGCATCTGGCACTAATTAATAGACATGGACCCTTCAAATGAAATTACTTTCTCTGATGGGATAAGTAGATAACATGGATAGTTGTGAAGTCTAAGAATCTGATCCAATTAGATTTAGTTTAGCTTTTTATCAGGAAAGAGTAGATCTCAGTCTCACTCAAAGCCCATATGGATGTCTCTGTAAACAAAAAGAAATTGCTTTAAATCTCACTCTGAAGAAGTGAAATTCTTCCCTTCTCCTCACTTTCCTTACCCCACTTTCCTTGCAACCAAAGGGAGCCCTGGGTAATAGTATAAAGATAACATACAAAGAATCTACAATGATGTAGTCATGTAGCATGTGCTTCACTTCAACTCATGAATGCTCAAACCAAGAAAAGAAAAAAAAACTCATGAATGCTTGTCTCCCCATCTCTCCCTGTCACAATTTGCATTCAATGCACCTAGACACTCATGTCATCTCTCTCTCTCTCAAAATCATAGGTGGGTTACAAGTCATATGAATATTCAGGTGGGAATGGAAATCAAATGGCAGTCCTGAGTATTGATTAAGATGAAACAACCAGAGAGGGGGCTATGTTTTGGCAATTTGGGAGTGAAAGGACAACTGGATAAGGATAAGGATGGCAGTCAGTCATGTTTGCATTTTTATCCTCTCAAGTGTACAAGTGTAGTGTACATTTATCTCAGTGCACCTTTAAAATGCATTGAACGACGCATCGCACTTGAGACTTGATTTTTTATCCTCTTAAGTGCAATGGTCACCATCAGATGCACTTTAAAGATGCACTAGACAATGCACCACACTTAAGAGAATGAAAACCCAGCCAGGTTCATGTATCAATACCTGAGCCAATAATATACGCACACTAGACAAATGGACTATTGTATAAAAAAAAAAAAACCACCAATGAGTATGTGACATGTGGAAAGGGTTACTTGGGCGTCACAATCCCGAACAACCCATTCCTACACGTGAGCCAACTCCAATAACTGACACGCCCCATTCTAGGGATTCTTCCCCGAATCAGGGAGACACGATCCCCTCTCAGACGATCCACTCAGGCACGTGTCAGGAAGGGTGCTAAGCGCCAGGAGGATTACGTAGCCGCCTCGGTAACCGACCCCATTACATATAGAAAAAGGGAGGGGACCCAGGGAGGTATTCATTTTTACCCTCCAGCTATGACTCCTTTCGTACTCTCTTCATTGACTGTTCTGCCGGACCAACTTAGGCATCGAAGAGTCCCCCCTCGGAGTTCGCTCCAGGTCTCTTCTATACAACCCGATTCCAACGGTAACATGGACTATCATCTTTAATCAGTAGGTTTTATGGAGCCCTAATTATAGTGCAGGTATATCCAAAAAAGAAATCAAGTGCTAAGTTGAGTTTGATCTGAATTCACCACATGACAAAATAAAGCAAGAAGAAATAGTAAAAATAATTTTGGAGTAATAAAATATGGAAATAAGTAGCATAATATTTATTCTGTTATTGCAGCATATGTGGTGTTCAAATTTTAGTAGGATCCACCAATACCTATGCATGTGTGTAAATATTTTTATTATATAGATTATTCTAGAATTTCAGTATAAATCGACATTTGCAAATGACAAAAGTCTTGGTTAAAATTTTGCTAAAAACTAATTTGAGGAGTGAAATGGAGCATAACAATTCAATGGTTCAAAATACAGAAGGAAAGTATAGTTTTTTTTTTTTTTTTTAAACCTGAATATTCACTAGGACCCGGGCCAACCCCTAGAAATTTTATAAAAAAATAGCAGAAAAATCGATTACACGGGGGGAACATAACCCGCCTAACCCCAAACCCACAAGAAGAATAATATAATTCTCTCACACAAGACACCTTGGAAAATCCATACAATCAAGACCAAAAACAAGAATTAATTACATTCTAAACACTGGCAAGCCAGTTTTATCCTCACAAATAATGCATCAAAGATCTACCGATAAATTCTGCTCAGAAAAATAATTTTTATTATTAGTCTCTGCGCAGGCCAAGTTAGCTAACCAGTCTACTGCCTGATTACTCTCCCTATACGAAAAACATATAACCGCTCTTAAAGAATTGCAAAGGGAGCTAACCTCTTGAAACCAATACCAGTAACTCCACAGACTGCATTTTTTTTTGACAATAAAATTCACAATCATGGTGGAGTCAGAATTAATATAAAAATCCGAAACACCCAACTCCTCACAGAATCGAAGGTCATCCCTTAGGGCTCTAAGCTCGGCCACAGAGTTGGTGCAAACACCATAAAAATTTGAGAATGCTGCCAGCACCCTACCTTTACTATCTCTAACCATTCCACCTCCTCCACCCAAGCCAGGATTTCCTTTGCAAGTACCATCAACGTTTAATTTCACTGAATTAAAAGGCAGACACCAATAAATAGGGTGGGGAGGCATCACATTTGGCCTAAGCTGATTAATGTTAAAAATCTGTAGAATCAAAGTCTCTCTCATCGAGGGCCTTACCTGAAGCTTGGAAGGATAAGGAATTTTGCAAACCCAACCTTTAATTTTCTCAATAATGGCTGACGCCGATCGTCGATTTTCTCTATGCCTCCTATTGTTCCTTTCTCCCCTAAATTCTCACATGATGAGGGTAGGTAACAAACCTATAATGAAAGCACATAGCCTCTTTCCATTGGCATGAGACTGCCAGGACAATACCGTACTACGGACGTCATGTGTAGGAACTAGTTCCACATCCATTAATTGTGCAAAAAAGCCCCAGACTATCAAGGCAGTCCCTCCCATGACTAAACAGTGTACCGCCGTCTCCCTTGAAGGACTTCCACAACACACACACTTAGAGACCAAGGGAATACCGATTCTCATCAAAGCGTCATCCGTTGGAATTCGCCCATTCATGAGTTGCCAAGCAAAGAAATCAATTTTAGGGGGAATCGAGCTGTTCCAAATCCATTTAGCATATGTCACTAAAGGAGTTTGTACCCGAATTTCGTTCCAAGCCGATTTCGTTGTAAATTTTCCATCAATAGTCGACATCCAAATAAGCCTATCCGCCCTACATGAGAGAGCAATGTTGCTTTGGAATATACCATTTTGAACATCAGTAGAGTCAATGAAGTTCAAAATCTTTTGATCCCATTCCCCGCTAATATTAAGAATGTCCCTAACTCTGAGAGAGATATTCAACCGATGGGTGCCATCCACAAAATCAATCAGGGGACCCATGCCTAGCCAATTGTCCAGCCAAAAATTAACGTTACCTTCCCCAATAAGCCATTTTGATCTATTAAGCATGAGATTCTTCTGATCCAACGCCCTTCTCCATGATTTCGACCCAACTGCTCTTGACCCAGCTAGAATAATATGATTCCTTCTTTTTTTTAACTAGCTGAACAAACCTCAAACTATACAAATGTACAGTTTAAACATAAAACTAACATATGGACTAGCAGACTACGTTCTCTAGCTACTTTCTCTATAACGAACAGAAATGTTATGCCCCCCTTACTGTATGATGTAAACATGTTTTTCTCACTCTAATGGTAATATAAGTATGTTTCCATAAAAAAAAATAATAATAATAATATGATTCCCCTTTAAAAATTTTGCTTTGAAATAATCACTCCACAGGTTCTAATCAGACATGATTTTCCACAACCCCTTTAATCTCAGGGATAGGCTGATGTCTTCGAACCGTTTAACACCAAGTCCTCCCTCCAACAATGGCTTGCAATCTGGTGCCAATTTACCCAGTGATGTCGTTTCCCCCATTCCGAATCGCCCCACAGAAAATCAGCACACAACCTGTAAAATTTAACCATGATTAACTTGGGAACATTCAAAGTGGAGAGAATATGAATGGGCAAAGAGCAAAGCACATGCTTGAGAAGCACTAAACGACTCTCTGAAGAGAGAAGTTTTCCTTTCCAGCCCGATACTTTATTTCTGACTTTCGCCAAAATATCTTCAAAATAGCACACCTTCAACCTGCCAGAGTAAATAGGAGAACCCAAATAAATAATAGGCAAAGCTTTCCTAGAGAAGCCTATTACCTCTCCCACCATACGATTTCGTGCCTCCGAAACCTTGGAGCTTAAGATATAGCAACTCTTTTGTTTGTTAACCATCTGGCATGAAGCAAACTCAGACCGCTTAATAAACTCCAAAGTTTGCTTCAAAGAAATTTTCAACCCCCTAGTAAAAATAATCGTATCATCAGCAAAAAAGCTATACGAGATGCTTGGACATCCTCTAGGAAGCTGATAGAATGCCACCCTTCCTTCTGTAATCCTTCAACCCCCTACTTAACACCTCTTCAGCTAAGATAAACAGACTAGGCAACAACGGATCCCCTTGCCGAAGTCCTTTAGAAGATTTTAAAAAACCAGAGGGACCATCATGTAAAACAATTGAAAACCAACAATTCTCAATTGTTTTTTTGATTACAGCAATCCTGTGCAACACCTCATAAAGAAAGTTCCACTCCATATGATCGTAAGCCTTGGCCATGTCCAACTTCAAAATCACATTACCACCTCTGACTTTTTTGTGAAGGTCTTGAGCCATCTCTTGGACTAAGGCAATGTTGTCACACATGCATCTACCTTGTACAAAGCTCCATGTTCCTCTGATATCAAGCTAAGGAGAATAATCGCCAATTTAGAAGAGATAATTTTTGCAATATTCTTATAGGCAAAATTGCACAGGCTAATAGGTCTAAATTAAGTCTGACATTATCTTTGGATTCTCCTTTTTTGGTATGAGAATAAGATGAGTTGAAGTTAAACTTCTTGGCAAAAGTCCACCATCGAAAAAATCTTTGACTGCTGCCCAAACATCATGACCTACCACCTCCCAACACGTAGTAAAAAAGTGACCAAAAAACCATCAAGACCAGGGGCACTGTCCACCGACAAATCAAACATTGTATTTTTAACATCCTCCAACGAAGGATAGGCAAGAAGCATCTTATTATCCTCATTGGAAACAAGTCGCGGAATGTTCCCAAGGAGATCTAAATCCTGTGCACAGCCCTGAGCAGAGAAAATATTTAAAAAATATCGGACTACCTCCGCACTCATTCCCTCCGAACCACTAATCCATTGCCCATCAAAATATTTTATTTTCTCCACACTTGGATTTTTCCTCCGAACATTCACCGTTGTGTGAAAAAATTTTGTATTTCTTTCACCTTCTTTTAGCCATTTCACTCTAGATTTCTGTCTACAAAAAACTTTCTCCTGGAGTTGCACATTTGTGCAGCTGGTTCCTGAGGGCCTTCAATCCCTCCAAAATCTCTACACTGGGATTTCGGTCATAATCCACTTCCACCCTACTCACACTTCGCATTCCTTACATTTTGATGTACATCCCCAAACACCTCTCTATTCCATATTTGGAGCTGACTACGAAGGAACTTTAATTTTAAAAACAGAATATGGAGAGGGGATCTAAAACAGGGGAAGGCCCATTTCTCTTTCACAAATGAATAAAAATCCAGGTGGGACAACTACATTTGTTGAAATTTAAAAGAAGAGTATTTAACGCCAGAATCCACAGGGCAGTCAATCCAGATAGGCGCGTGATCAGAACACATCATGTTCAAATGGTGAACCCAAGTAACAAGGAAGTGTGATAGCCAGAGACAATTATAAAGTACCCTATCCAGACGAGCCATTAACCTGTCCCTACCTTCTTGATTATTTGTCCAAGTACATGCATTTCCCAAAAAGCTAGCATCAATCAAAGCAGCTTCATTCATAAACCTCCCAAACTCCTCCAACGCTAGTTATATTTGAGTTTGATGGTGAAATGAGACATGTGGCCAATCAAGTGGTGGTCTATCAAATCAATATGTGACATCCTACCAAGGAATATTCATGTCAGCAACAAGCCATCCACTTTGCCTATAAAAGGAGAAGAGAAGCAAGGACAAGACAAAACATTAAAGCAAGAGAAGCAAGGAAAAAAAAAAACTAAGCATTGAGTCACTATAAATCCTTGAGAAACAAGCAAGAGAACAAAAAACAAACAGAACCTAAACCTTTCTCCTTTGCTCACCTTTGTTAAGAATACTTTCTTGAGAGTTTGGGACACCTTCTTTTCAAAAGATTTTGAAGAACAGAGTTTGTAAATAAAGGAATTTCAAAAGTTCCAAAAGTTTGTACCAAAGGTAACCTTTAATACAAGGAGAAAATTTTCTTTCACCATACGGTAAAGGAACCGTTCAACCAATAATGGTTGTCAAAATTTGTCCTTTATTTACGAATGGTTGATAATATTCTCTATTGTTCTCCTATACCTAAATGGACAACATCCGAAAGTCTTGGTCAAGAGATTCTCCTTTAAACGTGGTTGAAGGAAAACATGGTCTTTAATTCAAAATATTTCCTGTAAAGTTTTTATTTCTGAAATTATGTTTACTTTTACTTCTCTCCTTTAATTTTATTTTACTTTGCAAAACAATCTGGAACACTCCTCTTTAACTCCACCGTGTAGGTGGATATGAAATTTCGATTTCATTTCTCTCATTTCTATTCTTTGCTTTACAAAATAGAATACTGACATGACACTAACTTTGAAAGATGGATTTGAATTTTAGGACCAAGCCAATATCTAACAAATCTAACTCCTGATAATTTATTTTGTTGTCTAATTCAGTGGTAGATTTATTGCCTAATAATAATAATAATAATAATAATCTCTCAATTTGTTAGTCCCAAAAGAAAATCCTAAAAATTATATTGGTCAATATCTTTTAGATTGCTAACAGTTATTCAAAATAAATAAATAAGACTAATAGTAGTGTGAATTAAAATCCTTTTCAATTTCTTGATCGTCGAGTGTGATGTACTTCGGGGTTGAGAGGTTGACACTTGGCAGGCACGATATCCAATGGTCCAAGGTCGAGTGAATCGATTTTTTTTTTTTCTTTCTTCTCAAGCTCAACACCATTGGATGTCACGCTTGCCAGGTATCGAGTTCTCAACCCTGAAGAGCACCACACTGCACTTTTGAGAATTGAAGAAGATTTTTTTCGTAGTAGTGTTGACAAATACAACGATCAGCCATACCAGCCTAGTACCCATATGTATATTTTTTTTGGTAAAAGCCTAGTACCCATATTCAAATAAACTAACATGATATTATTAAATAGCTTAAAATGAGATTATTTAAAAGTTCCCTCTCTTCTCTTTTTTAGGGGATTTCAAGAAAATATTCATTAAAAGAAAAGGAAAAATCAAATAAACAAACTCCTGATATTATTAAATAGCTTAAAATGAGATTATTTAAAAAATCCCTCTCATCTTTTTTTTTTTTAGGTGGGTGTCAAGAAAATATTCATTAAAAGAGAGGAAAATTATGAATTCCCAAAAGGCTTTTGACTTGCCAAAGCTGATAATGCTAACAAAATTCTAATCAATGTTCCATTGGCATATTTAAAGGAGAGATATTTGATAGCCGGCTATATACAGCCTGCATGGACTTGCTGCCCACTATCACATGAAGTCTCACCTAACCGCTCTCAAATGATCTTCTTTTCAATTTTCTATGAAATATAAGATCGGATGACTGAGTGTTTACTAAAGTGTAGTACTTATATCCCCATGTTTGTGTATACTTAAAATATCAGCATTTAGGCTTGCTTGATAACTCTTCCATTCTCTGTTCTTTGTTTTTTGGTTTTTGAGGGAAAAAAAATAGTAAAAATTTGTTTGTTAACACCGGTTCATTTTTTTTGTTCATGGGAATGAACCAGAACAAAAAAATAGTTAGAAAATAGTAAAACAGAAATTCCAAAAATAAGGGAGTAGGGATGTTCGACTTATCTCCATGACTCTCATCTCTACGAGACTCAACCGCAACCACCACCATCTTCTCCTCCTCTGACACAACATCACCACCTCCACCGCCACCACCGTTGCTGCCTCCACCACCACCGCCACCACCACCATAACCGTCACCACCACTACCGCCACCATCACCTCCACCACCACCAGCATCTCCTCCACCACCTTGACCTCCACCATTTTGCCACCACCTCCTCCACCAGCACCACCACTGCCACCACCACCATCACTTCCTCTACCACCACCGCCACCACACCACCACCATCACCACTACCAATACCTCCAATTTTTTTGGTATTCAATGGCATTTTTAAAAAATTATCGAAATCCAAAAACAGAAATTACTGCACATAACAAACACGTTTCTATTTCTTTTCTGGCCTAGAAATAGAATTTACTATGCGTTATCAAAAACATTATTTTGTCAAGAAATTTGGCCCAGTAATAGAAATACAAAAAAAATTATTTCAAGAATAGAAGTAGGGCTCAGAAACAAAAGTGTTATCATGCAGGCCCTTATTTTCTTTCAATTATCAAATTCAGCCTTTTTTTATAGGTAATCCAGACTTTAAGAGTGGGAACACCTAAATTCCTCATGAGAAAGGGTTTGCTGTCCCTGCATCAGCGTGGAGCCAACAAGGGTCTCACAAGGGAATCCAACAAGAGGGACAGGGTGGTTATTTCACATCCACTTGTGTGTACACCAAGGGAACACAACCAAACAGTGTTCTTTTTTCCAAACTTAGCTTATATCTATTTAGTTGCATCATTCTGAGTTTAAAATCATCAATGTTTCAAACAAAGGAAATACTTCCCCTCTTTATTTTCAGCTCAATGAAGCCGAAAATTTTATATACTTCGATGTATGTATACAGATGCTCTTTTTTAATTAGCGGGGAATAGGTAAGATATATTATATTGGATGAAATATCTATCTGAGAGTGTGGCTTACACCAGTGCTCCCCGGATCTCTCTCTCTCTCTCCTCTAATAGGGGGCATAGATATCATTTCATGGGGAAGAGAGAGATAGACAAAGGGGAGCACTGACATATGCCACGCTTCTGGACAGAGAACAGTTTCCCAACATTTTAACCCCCCCCCCCCCCCCCAAAACCTGAAAAAAACAAAAACTCAAGCTTTCAGGCAAAACACAACCTTAATCATCCAACTCCAATACATAAAACAATTCTGTTTCAGTTGATGGCCACAAACCTTTCTTTTGGAAAGACAGTAGACAACCAGGGAAAGGATATTAGTTGAGATGTCTTGACACAAAGGAACAAATAGAAGGAGAATAAGAGAACAAAACAGTAAGGACAGACCAAGTACCAAGATGTAATGACCTCTAGTTTCCTGTGTTGACCTAAGAAATCATTTAAACAACAACTTGTCTCTTTTAAACCTCAAGAACTATGGAAACAGCTGCCAAACCATACCATAATATTATTCATGGAATTTCAAGAAGACGTGCTTGGAACAGAATAATATAATAACAGATTGAAAAAATAAATAAATAAATAAAAATTCTGCTACCCAGGTTGCAGGAATGTTCCTGCTACCCGGGCTTGCAGCCAAAGAAATGGAATATTCCCCTATAGGTTCACATATACCCTCCTAAGTTTTAGTATTTTCCAGAATTCCCTTTTCGATTCTGTTTCTTTGGCTGTGAGTCGGGTAACAGAAACATTCCTACAACCCGAGTAGCAGCAAAATTGAAGACCAAAAGAAGGCTGCACCCTCACATACAAGTAGGGCTAAAACCAAACCCCCTCCCCTTATCCCCTTCAGTTCCCTGCCCGGCCAGTTCCCCAATCCACCTAACAAGGGGGCGCAATGACCACCCTACCTCTGTCCAAACACTCTGCCCACGAGGGGTCCACCTCCTTCTTATTAGAGGCACTGGGGAAAAACCTTCATAAAAAAGAGAAGTTATTATTTTCAACCCTTTCTTTTCCCTTCTTAAAATAATGGAAGGAGATAGCCTAATATTATAACTAACCAGCCAAACGTGCAGCCCACAAAAAACCTCTTCAAAAACACACACCACCTTCACAAATCATTCCCATAATCACAAAGCTTCTGCTCCAACAAGAGAGGAATCCCTGCTGAAACCAGCACTTCCAGAATGCCAAATTCAGTAGCTAAGGCTCTGGAGCAACCAAAGCCACAGCAAATAAGTCCATTCTCAACACCAACACAATCACCCTCCCGGCTTTCAATCTCTCTTCAACAACCTTCAAACAGATCTAAGGGATCTAAATCAGGAAAGTTTTACAATCAAATTCGTTCCCTCTTCAGATCATTCCCTATAATCCACCCATGTATGATGATGCCTCTTCCTCTATATGGTAACAAGTACCAGGATGGACTTATACATGGAGGAACTCGATTGACAGGTACCCTCTACGGCTGCCGCAAGGCAAGGGCTACCCTTGCCATCCAAGAAAACCAAAGGTGTCTTCCCATGTTGATACTTGAGCTAGGGGTCCCTACTGGCAAGCTACTACAAGAAATGGGTTCAGGCCTTATGAGAATAGCACTCGAATGCGAGAAACAAGCAGTTGAGAAGACAAAGCTCATTGAAGAACCTCTATGGAATATGTTCTTGAATGGCCGAAAGGTTGGGTATGGCATGAAGAAGGAACCAAGTGATGAAGACTTGAATGTTATGCAGCTGCTCCATGCTGTTTCAATGGGTGCAGGTGTTCTACCTACTTTGAAAAAGGAAATGCCTGATGGGGAGATGACTTATATGCGAGCTTTCTTCGAACGAGTGATAGGCTCTAAAGACTCTGAGACTTTCTACATGATGAACCCAGATGGTAATAGTGGGCCTGAACTTAGCATATTTTTTGTGAGGTTCTGACATTTTTCTCCCAAATTTCGAAGGGAAGAGGACTAGAGACCCAGCTCCAATTCTATCTGTTTATCTGCTTGGAGAAGGCCACTTCCCTGTTTTTGGGTTTGTGCTGCAGCTTCAAATCGCCCTTTACACCCTACAATCGGCCATAGGTACCAAGGCAACCTTAGACTCAATAGGGGTTAGTAGGTGTTGAGAAATTCTTAAACTTGTCATTCAAAAAAAAAAAACCAATGTAGATATTTTACCATCTGTTGTAAACATCTCTGACCATCAGAAGTAAAAGAAAGAAAAGAAGCATTAATTACCATGAGTTTGTTGAATTTCTCTTGTCGTTCTCTGATATGTGTCTAATGGGGTTTACTCTAGTTAATGAATATTAGATTGGGTTAGCCTAATATATAATAGGTTAAAGGGTTTGATTTAACGTGTTTCATCAGTTTTGGAGTTTTTGACGCATCGGTCAAGTACCTAACATTTGGTATCAGAGTCAGTCACCACATCTTGGTTTGAGTCACGAAAATGACTATCTAAGAGAAGGGCTATCTAGAGTAGAGTGAAAGCCATCAAGAAAGGGCTATCTATCACCAGACAAAAATCCTGGAGCAGAGTGGAGCCCCTTGGAAAGGGCCACTTACCACCAAAGTGAGAGCTGCCTATAGTGAAAGCCGTCCAGGATTATGGCTACGAAAGCATGATGGTCTGTTATGTGCCTAATGGCGCCCATTCTAGTGTATGGACGCTAGATTGGTCCAGCCTAATATGAGATAGATTAAAGTGTTTGATTTAACGT